>NW_010413267.1:7936-18207 GCF_000710305.1 Buceros rhinoceros silvestris | reverse complement strand
TCCCTTCTACTGAGAAGGGAGTCTGACAAAAGGACTTCTCTAATTCTTTGAAAAAGCCTATGAAGTCCATCTCCACCTCTTTGCTTGAAAAGATAACAACAATTTTTTACTTCGTATTTTTCCAGTTAAAATGTTTCTAGTAAGAATAGTTTCTTGGGGCAGACAAACCAAAACTGAAGTAATCAAGAGGCAAATGAAGTCATCTCTAATTACCAGGCAAAAAAGAACTCATTTGTCATACCCAGCTTAATCCAAGATGCCTACATCTCAGAAGAACCGTGATGGAAGGCAGTTGGAAAAACGTATTAATGCTGATAAACATGGTATTCTTTCACTGTACAGGGAGCAACTGAGAATCAACGAGATTGATTTAGAATTTTAACACATACATAATCATATTCACTGAATCTTATACATTTAATCATCTCACCTGGATTGTCTCCTGTAAATGCTACTATTTTACAGTCTGGGCTAAACCCGTAACGCTGACTATAATACGGAGAAATGGGCCCCTAAGGAAAGAAAGAAAGAAAAAAAGATGGGAGAAAAGCTCAAAAAAATGGAAAGTAATCTTGCAATGTATAACAAAGTGTTGTAACATAGAAAGTGAAAAACCCAGAGCAACTACAATAATCATTTCTGTGTATTTAAGGTACGAATTAATATTTTAATGATTTTTAACCCAATTGTTTTGTTGCTGAGAACCTCACAGAAATACCCTCTGATTAGATTTTGAAAGGTTAAGCAAATAGGAGCATTTTAGCTTTGGGTCTTTCTCCAGTTACTCACATCAAGTAACATAAACACATCCATCTGTTTTGCGCACATACATGAATATTAATACACAGAAATTAGAAATTCAATGCAAACATAAGAGGAAACACAACATTAATATACATCACAGCATCAAATGCTGGAATATGACCCCTATTATTTTAGGGGTCAAGAACTGTATTCTTTTAAGCCACACTTGATAGCCATAGAGAAAAATCAGGAGAAGAAAACTACCCCTGAAAAATACAAGGACAGCCTATAAGGATTTTTAACATGTTCCTCTCCATTACAGAAAACCAGCACTGAGTTCAGAGGGATCAGGTGATGGGTATCTACCTTCTCTTAAATGTGCACCAGCCAAAGCATAGCTCTTTTTAGGCTGGCTAGTAAGACTAAATTCATTTACTCTAAGAGCTGTGCAGTTTGATTTGATTTCACCATTATGCTACATGAACTGAGGAGCTTTAAATATTCCAAATTATTCACAAAGATTACTTCATTATCTCTACAAACAGTTTAAAGCAAGGTCTCTGTCAAGAAATGCAAATGTTGGGTTCTGTTTCTGCAAATAATACAGTTCTGCAGTGACCAGGTGCCTGCAGGCATGGAGGCAGACCCCAAAGATTCTTAGCACTGAAACACCTACCAAGACTTTTCTCATCACAGCCCAGGGCATGCAAGAACCCAAGATCAACGATGAAAGCTATGACGGACGCCAGCTAGCAGCTTTCAGGGATGCCTGTTTCTGCTCTGGCACACGCATTCACAACACACCTGGAAATACTACATCAAGCAGCGTAGCTCTGTGGGTAGCTGTGCAGGCACACCTGAGCGTACAGACAAACACGCTCCAAGAAAGTGCTATTAGCCGAACTCTCAGCACAATGCCCTGTCTGCTGCTTACGCCTCTTGTAGACAGTTACATACCAGGACCGAATGGGATGGTACAGGGCATCCTAGTTTCGCCTCTAATCCAGGTGCACAGGCATCAAGGCAGGGCACTGACCACACCTTTTCCCAAATCTGCAGCAAATTCATACCAGAACCTACAAGACAGACCAAAACAGGAAGCATGTATCATAAATCAAAAAATCCCACCTCCTTACAGGCAACAGCAAATTTACAGATCCATATTTTACATTCAAAGACAACGGTTTCAACTCTTCCAAGCATAAAGGATACTGATAATTCAGCCTCTGGACAGCTTTCACCTGTAAAGGTAGCCAATGATGCACCATGCACTAGGCAATTCAGTTATTCCAAAATCAAGAGCAAAAAGAACACGGAAGCCTCCCCAAATCTTCCATCTTAGACAAAGACTTCCCTACAACCTAAAGGTGATGTCACTTGAAGGTTGTATGTACCTGAGATGTAACAATGGAGAAATTCTCCTCTGGATGGCATGGCTTTACACTACTCCTACCTCTGAGTAGAGTATCTTATAAGCATCTAAATTCATGCTAATCTTCCTGTTTTCTTCTTCAGAGATAACAAAATAAAGGCTTAAAGGTCAAAAAAAGAAAGCAAGAGGTTAAATTTTCAAATGTAGCCTCAAATTTTGAGGCTAGCTTTGGAAGTTCAGCTTTGAATACCAAAGCCATGATCTTCAGAAATGCTGAGCAGCCCAGCTGAAATCTGCAACACCAGCAAGTGTGCAACATGTCTGAAGTCTAGATTCTGTGAGCTGAATTTCAAGGTGCAAAAAGCCTAGATATCTGATTTGGTCACCTACTTCCTCACCGGAACTATCACTAGATGTGAGGCAGGCCTCTGCAGTTTTGCTTCGCTTCCTCATTGCTTTTTCCTTACATTCTTCTTGCTGGTTTACAAGTTAACTGAAGTTGGTTAGGGGATGAATCTGGAGAACATACTGACCACTCCACAACCCTTGCTTAGTTTCTAAGACGCCTCTAATTGTACATTTCATTAGACTTGGAAATCCGTACATGTTTCTGGTTAGTACTGTTCAGGGACATATAGTCTTATTCTAGATTAACAATGTTTTCATTTCAAAGACCATTTAGCCCACAACTTATTTATCTCAGAAACACAGCTACATTTTCAGCTGAGCACAGTGGAAAACCTGAAGTTTACTCCATTCAGTACATCTTTAAGCTTTTTAAAACACAAAGATGGTGAAGCTAACCCCTGGGGTGTCTGTGGAACAAGACGATGCTTGCAATGCTGGCACACAGAGGAAGAGAAGGGATGCATCCCACACCTCAGCCAGCACATCGCCAGGCTCTAGCGGTGCTCTTCTTCCGAAGGGCGCACACCTGCAACATCCTCCACACACAGACACTGCTGCTCGTTACACACACGCAAATGAGCCCACCCTATCAACTCCCAGCAGCCTTTTTCACACACGTTTAATAATGAGTTTAGGCGCGTTTATTAATAAAGTATGTATTTGTGCAGTCCAATCCCAAGCACCATCAGCAAGGTCTGGACCTAGGGCTTCACAGAGTCTGGTAAACAGAAAGTGTTGCACGCTCCAGCTGGGACACTGGAATAACCCAAGTCAAACAGTGGGATGTTTGGCTTATACTTAATCACCTAATAAATAGAACTAAATTTCTTAAAATCAATCCCATTTCAGGCAAATTAACCATACTTTAATTATGCACTGGTTTATTTGGCCTATGATGCAACAGCAAGAATTTGTCAGGGAACAAAATGCAACACGTCTCCCACAGCTAAAAGGTGCATTTCCCTTTTCTGCTGTCAAAATCGCTACCAGCCACAGAAGAGGAAAGATGGACAGATCTACTACAGCTTCTCTCAGTTCTCCATACAAGACCACTCTTAAACTTAGCCATCCCCTCCTTCCAGCGGGAAACCGAGTCCTTCCAGGGGGAAACCGAGTCCTTCCAGCGTAAACTGAGTGCAGCATCACTGTCTGCGCTTCCCAGAGGCAGCAGGTGTGAGCAGCCTCGCATTCCAAACTCTGGGGCTTAACAAGGCTCTCTGTGAGGAAATACCTAAATCTATAAATTTTCCTGGAATAGACCCTAATTTGAAAGGCCAATAATCCCTTCACCAAGTAAAATTAATCAGAGAGCAACAGAATCTTTAAATAAACAGGAATTTAACTAGAGAAAGGTTAGTTGCTGTTTTCTGTATTTTTGGAAGAAAAATCCTTTCCTCTCCACACAAGCCTAGAGAAACATTTAACCAGTATCCTCCAGTGCAACCCTGCAAGACATAAGGACAGCCTCCAATCTTGCCTGCAGAAAACAGGAAAACCACTAACCTTTGTGACCAAAAAAGGTTTAAGTTTACATTACACAGAAACAACGCTTGACGGGTAGATACTGTGGCACAAAGACTTCAATATGCCATGAGAAAATAAAGATGAGGTCATTTACCCCGCCCTCAGAAACTCATTTCAAAGACGTAAAACAACTATTTTAAAGAACCATTAACCTGTTGGCCTGGACTCATCCTATCCAGCTGTGGGCATCTGCATGAGAACAGGCAGTGGAAAACCAAAACCAACTGAATGCTCCCTGGCACTTCTTCTTTGACAACACAAGGAGTGATGCACACCACAGTCCTAACTTGAGCACCTCTGGTCATGATCTACACCACTACGTTTAACAAGTCATAATCTGAGAATTAAGGGGGAAAAAAACAAAAATCAAAGGCAGTCCTTCAACTTGTCACTCCAAATGGATACCTCATCAGCAATGAAAGTTGGTAACTACGTCTAGCAAGGACTGAGGAAAGGGTCAACGCGTGGATGAACAGGATTCAGTATTTCACTGCGAGAATCACTGACTTTTAACATAAACGGACCAGAGCACAATCAGGACTTGCTAATATTTACTACATACACAAAAGTAAAAGTGCTTCAGCACTGGGGGGGGAGAGGGAAACAAACACTTCATTACAAAGACCAAACGATGCAGACTAACTGGTTCCATTAATCAACAAACTACAGATCAATATTTGCATACATTTATAAACAGTTAAGTGCACTCTGGATTGCCTTTTCAGTGAGCTAAAATCATCATCTGTGTAACTCTGCTGACACCACGCAGCTGCGTTAGGAAGAAATTCGGCCCACCGCTGTCCTTTTGAGAAGACTTCAGTTCAAAGCATCCTTGTTTGATAGAACAACAAAACCGAGTTTGCTGAGCTGTGATTTGCCTAAGGTTCCGAGAAAAGCATTTCAAAAGATAAAGCTCCTCTAGGTCAAGAGCTGAATTGCTGTTCTTTAAGGTGTCTTCTAAAAGAAACAATGCCTCAAGTGTTCACGTTGTTTAGGTCCCAAATGTATCTTACATTTAATATCTGCACAATATAAATGAAAATCATTCTTCGTTCCACCAGAATGTAATTTCATTTTTTTTAAAATCAGTCACCCAGGGTGCTCAGCCATTCAACAAGGAATGAGTTGAACCTTGTGAGACTGGACCTTTAAAAGGAAAAAAATCCTGAAACTGAATAGCACATTTCGTACAATAACCTACAAATTTACAGAGGTAAGTTATTGCGCGGAGCTAAACAATTTGACAGGGACTTTTAAAGACAGTATGACCTGAAGTTAAACCTACAGAAATGAAGAATAAGTCTATTATCCGAACATTATTTTGAGATGCATTTTAAACTACAATATACAGATGCAACATAAAAGATCAAGTGAATTGCAAGAAATCGTAAATGACAAGAAAACAAATTTTTCAGCTAGATCCAAATAACTACTGCATAGTTTATAATTATATTTTATTACAGGATTTAGAATTCTTTCTCATTATGTTAACAGAAAGAATGAACAAGACAAAGCACAATGCCAAAAAAGCTTTTGTCTTGTAAAGAGAACTCTAACTTCCTGCTTAGTTCTCTTGTCTTTTTTCACACAAAGATTTAATAATCTTACATGCTCTGAACAGCAGATAACATTTATTCAAGTGCCACAAATATCCACGGGTGTAACAGAACAGGCTCTCCTAGAGCTCTTTGAAAAATGCGATACATTTTCTAAGTAGAACAGGTAGAGGTAACGCTATGAAAAAAAAAACCAAACCCAAGGTAATTTTTGCAATGCTTAGAACTTTAAACTTTTGAATCAAAATTAACACTTCACTCTCATTGAAAAATAAAAAATCAACATATTTCTTCATCAGAAAAAGTACCTTGAAAATCTCTTTGAAATACAGTACACGGAGCTAGTCCTGTGAACTGCTGAAGTGCTCAATACTTGGGCCCGCTGAGAAGCAAAGCGCAAAGCTCCAAAGAGTTATTGTTGCCGATAATACACAAAAAAAAAAAAATAAAACTCAGCTGTGAAAACACATGGCTAACCGAACAGGACCAGAAGATGGATGTAACTATCTCACAACTGCAGCAAAATAAGCAGGGATTGCCTTGCAATTTTTAAGGTCTCAAGTGTAACTGGGAGATCTGGTATTGAGTTGCCCATTAGCTAAAATTGAGGTGCCTCGCCTTTTCCTGTGAGCTTTGATGGAACAACGAAGCAGAAAAAATGAGTTGGTCTTAACACATGGGTGTCAGCCATGTGTTAGAGAGCCATTGCTCTCTAATGCAAAAATTCCTTAGAGAGCCTCGTTATCAAAGCTTTCAACTGCAAAATATATCTTCTCGTAGTTTCAGAGCAGGAATCAAAAATGCTATTTAGAAATAACAGCACAGCTCCCAGGAAAATGGTTCCCTCTGTAACTGCCATTTAAAATTGCCATTTAAAAGCTGGATAACTGAGATAACACGCCACAGAAAAGAGAGACACTCGCCTCGTCATTTTTTTGTCTTTGTTATGATGAATAGAGAGATACGGAAGGTTAAATATTTTTTTAACTGAGTTTAGGGATTTTTTTGCTTGACTTATGCTTTTTCCTCTGGTTCATTTTGAAAAGGTATTGCTGTTGTAGACCCATACTCCGGTTAGGTGGGAGGAAGAATAATCACAATATACATCTTGATCATATCCCGTGCAACTCAGAGCTAAACCAGCAAAACCAAAAACCAGGTAACAGAACTGTGAAGCACAGCTTAAAAACCCACAACTTTTTAAGCTTTTAAACAGATATTTCAACATTCCTTTATACATCATCAAGTAATGAAAAAAGGTACAATTTCATTTAAGAATATTTTCTGTGGATCCATTTTATAGAAATGGGAATAGGTATGATGGGAATAACTAAGCACAGCTCACAGCATTAGTAAGAACAGCAACAAACTGAAAGGAGTAACTTAGCTTAAAAATCTAACACACTTGTCATTGAAGTTTAACTGAAAATAAGTATCAGAGATCTCGTCTCCCCTTTTTTGTAAGGTAGAGATAGAAAGGAAAATTTCCATGCTGAATTGTTACTCCAGGAAAAGCCCACACACTTACCGTCACTGTAATCAATGGGTGCATAAGCTCCTAGGAAAAGGGACGCTGCAAAACTACTAACCAAAGAGATTCTCTGGAAGAAAAAGTGTGAGATAGTGAGTCCCGCCAGTATTCACCTCAGAGAAAGTAAATAATACAGTACTTGGAAGCAGCAAATGTTAATAGCTGTTAGGCACAGAAAGAACACACACACACACCTAGGAGCATATTCAGGTTCAGTTCTATCTTACTGCCTCGGTAACAGAGCAGGCATCAATCTAAAACTAACTTCACGGCAAAAGCTCGTAATGGTTTTGCATTCTGAAGCACGCACAATACATCTTGTACATCAGCATAGTCTACGTTATCATGATCGACTTCACAACTTCAGCCTATCACAGAATCTCATTTCAAGGAAAAGTACTTACTAAGGAAAAAAAAAAAGAAAAAAACCCACACTTCCATGTTGATGAGGGGAAATGCCCAGAAACCATGCGCTGCTCCACCCAGAGCACCAGTCCATAAGCTTTTTAGCAGCTCTGGCAAGGCTCTGCTAGCACCTATAGGTGAACTCTTACCTTCCTCCCAGGTGAGACCCCAGACCTCCCAGGAGTTACTCCCAGGAGCTGGTAATCATCAGCTTTGAACTGAACCACTCCCTGCAGCTGTGCCTCAGGTTATGTTCCAACAGCACGTTAAACCCAGCTGTAGGGCTTCTAATACCAGCCCAAAAATGCCCCAGCCACATAACGCACTGATCCAACATGAATTTGCTTCCACTTCCCATCTCCTACTCAAACCACTAAGTTAACCAGCTGCTGCCAAGCTTTCTGCATGACCAAATATCACCTCTTCTCAAGGAGATGGCATAAAAGCTGACAAATTCCTTACTGTATCCTCTGACTAATTCAGAAGAAATACGATGGTCGCCCAGTAACTAATCAGAATCAAATCTCTACTGGTTGAGTGAGCCAGCAGTGACAGGTTTTTTATTAATGAACACAAAACCACTGCTTCACACAGCGTTCAAAGACAGACTATAGCCAGAGCTCTAAGAGGTGGTTATAACGGCCAGGAAACTTAATGATGCACTTGCTCCCCACGCGTTTCTCCTCAAGAATATATCATATTGTGCTTAGATAACAAAGGCCTACCTTCTGTGGTGCCCCAGCGGGCACTAGCTGCCTGAAACGGAAGGGAAAGGATGAAGTTAAAGTGTGAATCAGCCAGTTTAGTAAGCTGACCTACAGAAGGAAAAACATCCACCTTCCACATCACTGAGATTGCTGAGCTGCTAAGTGCTTCCTGAGGGTCCCCAAGAGCAGCTCTGGCAGAGAGATATTTTGTGCTTGAACACAAGATCTTGCATATCCTTTACTGCTAAAAGGTGACATCAACGTGACCAGCTCTCAAAGTCTGAAGTTGGTCCAACTAGTCCAGTTCCATGGACTCACTTCCCCCCGTTAACGTATCTTTCTCTAAATCTAGTCTTAAACTTATGACCAGACCACATTAGTGTTCTGTGTCATCCCATACCTTCCTAGCATAAACATTATACAAGGAAAACATATTAAGAAAGAAAAAAACATTAAAAATTAAGCAGTCTCCCACAAAATAGTCAACTTTGTTACCCACTTCCCCATGAATCAGCTGTTCCATGCAGGGGTGAAATTTTTAAAAATCACCAAAAGAATACGATTGATGCTATCAAGAACTGCAGTCATACACAACCAGGAGTGGCCTGGCTTCACGGGTCTGGATGTTTGGCATGTTCTAATCACAGGACAGAGGTCCTTCTCTCACCTACATTGTATTTGCCTGGAGTTTTCACCCTGCTTCAAACCACGGCATTTCATTTACAGCTAGATGCAGACTCAACAAAATGAAACAATAATGGAAGTGCAATCTGATTTCTGAAAACGAAAATCAGAAGAAAACCAACTACACAATTCATTTCTAATAATAGAATCAAAGTAGCTCCTCAAGGGAAAAACCTTGAAAAAAGTCTGGAATCAACTGCAGGTTTTTTCCTACATGCACCCCCACGGATGCCAGCTTTGTATGGCAGAGTGAACACATTCCCGCATGCAAATGGCCAGTTCTAAGTACGAAAATTTCAACTGTGTGCTTAATTACCCGCTTGTGTTCAACTGCTGTAAAGGCAATTCATTACCACCCAAACGAAAGTCTGGGTTTTAAAACTTTTTCCACAGAGGTGAGATCCAATGGAGCCTGCTGTGTTAAACATAACGTTCAAGAAAGAACTGATACCTGATTTTTATCTGCCTAACAAGGAGTACTTAAAAAACAAAAAATAATCAAGTTTTACATTTTAATCTTAAAATCAAACGTAAGAATCAAAATACTCTTTAGTAAAAAAGTCTCACATCCCCACAATTAATTTAAAAAGATTTTCCACTGTGTTTTCCAATAAGTGTGTTGAAGTTGAGCCAACCTCAGTTTGCGCGTAGACCTCAGGATTCTGGCTGTAAATCTTTGCTATCTGGTTTCCTGTAAAACGCTGAGAAAGAAATGCAAATGCTTAGAAACACAAACCCTAAATGGAGTCAATAATCATTAACTCTGTGTAATGAGTTCAGTACATTGCACTTTGGATATTTAATTTGCCTGATGCAAGATGAAAGTCAGAGCGCAGCAGGCAATCTGCACTAAACAGGCTACAACGCATGCTCTCATTATGAGAATTTTGCTCACCTTTCGGGGGGGGAAAAGAAAAAAAGCATGAGAAAAAGCATTCCTGACCATAATTTACATTTCAGAAATGACAGGTCAATGGAATGAATCACATTTATTCTTTGCACGGGAACCAGCACCATTCAAATGCTGCCTTGAAAAGGTTTAAGCTACCCAACCTATATACCTCTCCTGAGGCAGCAGCTGAATTGGGAGCAAAGCAGAAGGTTTCATACTCAATGCAGCAACTCCATCACAGGCTAATAATACCTGTAAAAATAATTATTTTTCATCTGTGTATTATAGCAAATAACAAAGAACTTCTAACACTGAAACCTATACCTTTAGCAAGTAAAAATAAACTACTAGTGGTATGCAAAGTTTGATTTCAACACTGGCCATAAACCTTGCCTGGTGATTCAAACCAGAACCAGCAATTTGGGAGGCTAGAGCCTTATTCTGCTGA
>NW_010413267.1:499-7859 GCF_000710305.1 Buceros rhinoceros silvestris | reverse complement strand
TGCTGAACCAACAGCAAGAGTAGCCAGGTGCTGAGATGGCTGGAGGGTAGCACTGCTCCCACTCCATAGCTCTTTGTCACAGTCACAAGAGAGGGAAGAGTCAGGAAGAGAAGACAAGTGACAGAGTACTCTCTGACAGCGTCCCAAACTTCTGAAACACTTCTCTTCAGTCAACAGCTGCTTGTTAGTCTTCAAGGAACAGTAAAAGGCCTATTTTTTAATTGCAGAAGTAACCTAGAGCAGTGATCCACAAACAGGGGAGTCATAACCCCAGGTAAACTTGTAACACAAACTGGGTTGCCATCCCAACGGAAATGTGGCTGGCCCTCGGACTGTAGGCGTGGCCACCAAACACTTATTTCACAACTACTGGCCAAATACAACAGCACACCCCAGCTGCTTCCTGCAGCAAAATTTCCAGTGTTTGCCTAATTTCACTCTAACATTTCCACATCTCCCTTTGTGAGACTACTGCAAAGCACAGTATCCTCAGAGTTTCTTCAAAAACGCTCTCTTTCATGGTTAAGGGCTGATCATTACCTGCTGCGGTACCACTGTGATGGCAGGATTGTTTCTATCACAAGACTCTGCTGAGTCCCACCTGCTCCTTACCTCGTAGGCTCGAGAACCGGTGATACTTGCTAGCTGCTGTGCTCCCCCCACAGCTTTCTCCAGAGCACCGCACTGGGAAGCTGTGCTAGAATCCATCCAGACGGGGCTGTTACTGACAGAAAAACAAGCCTGCAACGAACAAAAGCCTTTATTAGTAAGTCTGATCTCTAAGAAGTCCTGGCTAGAGTAACAGCAATACAGCAGACCCACGCGTCAGTTCTCTCGTGTGCCTTCAGGTCTCTTCCCGATGATTACAGGAAAGCAGCTGTTGGGCATCATGTTAGTCAGTGGTGAAAAGTTGAACGCAAACTTCACACCAGAGAGAAGCAACAGGCTTCTTCTGCTGTTACATGACATTACCTGCAGCAGGATGTGTACTTCCCATAGCCAGCAGCACGATGTCTCAACACTCCTCCGGTAGCCAAAGCCCCAGGGCCTTTTAGCCAGTTTAGTGCCTTGTTTTTAGAACTCCTCTCTACACAATCAAATTACCTTTCCACAGCTCTACTAACATTTCTCTTTAATGACTTGTATAATCACTTGGAAGTGCAACTGAAGCTTCGCACTTCACCAGAGAGCATTTTGATTCCAGTTCCACGAGTCTTGCACTGATGAGGTATTTCCAAAATTAGTCATTTAACTGTCCTTTCTGATCTTGAAGTAAGGAAAGTAAGAGTCTTCAAGAGGAAAGTTGATTCCTTCCTACTTTGAATTTTATACAAAAGCCTGTCAAGGCTATGTTCAAAGCTTACTGACCACACATGCAGAGAAAATGCTGAGATTCACTGATAGACTTGTTAGGAGTCTGTGTCCCCACAGCACTACACTTCCACCCTTTCAGAACTAAGTGTAAACTCTTTTTTTTCTTTTTCCTAATATTTTCTAATGAAATCACAAGCAGTGAAAGGAAACTCAGGTACAATAATATTTTTCACAATTTTTTTCTTAATACAAATATATTAGAAAACGTAAAATATTTGCAGGTTGTTTACAAAAATATGTTCCCTAAAAGGCTCTGACAGAAAGATTCTGGGACACCCACTGTCACCTGTAAGCTTTTACAGGAGTATTCACAGTCACTCAGGAGAAAAGAAATGTCAAAAGCCCTGGAGCTGAAGGAATAACCAGTACATTTCACTTTACGCTGCAGGGATATGCAACTCAGCCAGAGGAAAGGTTTGTGAGGAGAAAAGCAATGTGTAAGGATCAGAAAAAGGACCAGGGAGCTCTCCCTTCTGAGCTCGTTTATGCACATTACCTTTAGTGACTGATGTAAAGGCAGTTCGGATGATGCATTCTTTAAAATTTGGGTGCTTCCTTTTTTCCAGTACACGCTTCCATGTTGCTGTAGAAAGTAGAGAAACAGAAGTTAGAGATGCCCACCCAAGCTGCAAAGTTCATGTTCTCATCAGAATTTCACACTCGAAGGGACAGAGAACTCTCTACAAACTAGAAACAAAAATTGCACCTTTTCAAACCAAATGCCCCATTAAAAGACTCTTTAAGATAAGCATATAATAAAACAGAAAACGTGGAAGTCGAGAGACAATGATGATTTTGAACTATGGCAACTTCTAGTGGAACTATTATTATACTGCTAATGGCATTAGATACTTTTTTGAGGCCTCTCCTAGCCATAGCCAGGGCTCCACAGTCAAGACTGTTAGTTCTGTGCTGTTTCAGCACAGCCCCCAGGTTCTTTAGTTGTGTCCCTGCCTCAATCACCACTAATAGACTGTATAGGATCAAGAAGACTATTTAAGTTCCATCTCTCAGGCAGTTTCCTCAAGCCAAGCATCTCTAGTCATTCACCTGCAGGACACCCTGCAGGCAAACTGCAAAGCACCATCCAGTAACCCCACTAACAGTTCGGATGACATCAAGTGCACACAGAAGCCCATGGGCACAGAGTACTTGAGCACAGTGTCACCCAGACTGTATTCCACATCTCTCAGACACCTCTGCAGTCCAAGGTAGTCCCTTCTTTCAGACAAACACTGGCACATCAGTCCACCTCCACAGTGATGTGTAGCACAAAGTCAAGGTTCTTCACAGACAAAAGGGAGAGAGACAGTGTGGGTTGGAAGGGGGCAACTAAATGAAATCTGTTCTACCTGAAAGAATCTGAATATAAAGAAGGTGATCCCTCCAGCTTGTTGGAGGATGAGTTACTTGGCAGTCCCTAACTTCTGCTCCACTGAATTCATACCAGAGCCTTCATACCAGCTATGATTTTCAGACACTTTGCTCACTTTCAACTGAAATCAATGAAACATGGAGATCAACGCCAGTGTTTTGACGAATTAGTCCCAGATATATCATGACAAACAACCTAAACCTCACGTGTCAGAATTAGCTATCGCTTTGGTGCTGTCCTCACCCTGATACCATCTGCGAAAGTTATCAAAGACTTCCTTCTTTCACCAGAGTCCTGGCTAACTGATTACATGTCCAGGATGGGTTCTCTAAATCTCAGAAGAAAGGCATTATCACGGCAGGCTAAATCATGGCCAGCACCTTTGTCATCCCTGCATCAAAGACTGGCATCGCTTGGTTTCTGTTGTTCCTAGCCAACAAAACTGTGCTCAACAGGATGTTAATATGCCTTTAGCAAACGGCGCTCCTCACTTTTTTTCCACCTCACTTCCACAAGCACCTGGACATAAGGAAACTCAAAATGATCCCAGTCATTTCAGAGTATGTATGTATAAAGAACTTAACAGGAAACCAACTGGTTATGCACTACACTGATCTAAACAACTCCACTGTAAACCTCATCTTCCACCCCACTGCATTCTAGTGATTGCTTTGTTGTTCCCTGATGTCTTTTGATGGATGCTTATATAGAAGTTCTGTTCTTACTTGATGTCATTATGGTCTTCAGCAAAACAATTATTTAAATTATATTTATCACTATACCTTATACGCTACTGAAGAAATATAGTAAGACTGATTCTTTTTCTTTATGCACTAACCTGGCCAGCACCAGACAATGCTTTAACTTGAGAGAAGTTAAAGCCTGAAGACTTCATCTTTTCCAAAATCATATCCAGAGCCTACAAGAACAACAAGAATCAAGAATGATTGTAACGAGCTATCAAATTATGCATACTTACCATCTCTGGAATTAAACAGTAAATTCATGCCATCACTGATAAGAGTTCATTGGCAGGTAATGAAAAAGGAGCTAATGACTATGGACTTCTCAAGATGCTGCATAAATTAATTTACTAAGTAAGAGTTCATAAAAGAAAAGTTGAATCACGTAGGAAAAAAAAGAAGCTCTTTAAACAAGCTGAATCACAGAGATCCATTCTCTGAAACCTAAGAGGCAAGAGCTAAAGAATTCCAAGTCATTAAAAAGCTGCTTTTAAGAGTGCCAGACACAAAGCAGGATTATCTTTTTCTGTTCTTACTTTTGGAAATCTACGAAATCTTAACAGGGTGCACCCTGCACCCCATCCTACAAGATGTTGGGTATCCTCAACACCACTGCCCCCACTAGCAGCTGAAAGCTCAGAGTCTCTTTAACATGAGAGTCTCTTAAGTGAATTGTACAAGTGAATTTTAGCACTTTAAGCACGTCTTAACTTCATTCTTGCCACATTTTCTTGAAGTTTAAAACCAAATATTAAATCTATCTTTATATAGCCTCGATCAGAGCAGCATTTCCCAGACTATCTTGACAAATGGACCACTGCAAGACTTTAAACCAAGAAACATCACATACCTATATCAGCATATTATTAATTTAAAAGTTACAACTGCCTGTTCATTATTGTTCGAAAGACCAACTGCAAGCATTTTTACCAAACCCCTGTCAACTACTGCGGATCACCAGCTGGGGGTTCCGTGACCTTTCAAATATCTTAACAATTCAAATCACACTAGTAAGACAAATTTACATAGCACCACGAGACAGCAAGAGTTGCAGAATCTGCACAGAAGCAAGGAAGGCTTCTTTCAAAATAGAAAGGAATGTTCTATTTCAAAACAAACACCAGTCTCAGTGACTGGGAATCACTGAAATAAATTGTTCTTTAACCACTTACCAGTCAAGACATCAATTGCTCAGCAAAGCTTAGTCTAAAAAACAGCACAAGTAACCTGGATGCTACAAAAACACAGATTTAATCTAGGCAAAGCAACAGCTGCTCCTTTTGCATACAAAACAAAAAGATGAGCAAAACAATAGTGGGTTTTTTCAAATGATGGAAAGTCAGGAAAGGATCTATCACACATAAAGTGCTGTAATAGTAGAGAGTAAAGAAGCAAACAAACAAAAACTTCAAAATGTTACCAACTTCCACTATGTTTGTTGAATACACTAATATTTGCATATCAAGACACAGAATAACACTTCAAAGAAACAGAGCACGAGCAAAAGGCCTATGCTGATTTGAATGATGAGTTTCACTACTGCTTGAAATAAATTTCCATTTCAGAGACAGAAAGGAGGAAGTTGAACTACATAAAGCTTGTTCATACCTTGACCCACATTAGCACAGGAGAAGTGACTGTCAGCTTGTCACTGTGAATATAGACTCCACCTTGAGTCCTACAGAAAAACAGTATTTTGTCTTGGCAAAATCAGCAATTTTTTCCCCCACCAAACAAAGTTCTTCAAATTTATTAATGACCAAAGAGAGTGTGCAGTGTTTTTATGCTAAAAGCAATGATACGATCAGTGTTTGAAACCTGAAAAAGTAAAAGCCAGCTCTAGGAGGTGACCTAAGAATGTTTGACCCAATTGCAAAGTAGATAATCTGCAAGGAAAGGCTCTGCTCCTGAAGTAAGATCTGTGACAGACTCCAGTGCTGACACTGCTCATTGGCTCCCAGTAACTCATAGTTATTTCTAAGTTTCCTATCTGTCACCATGGGTGCTTTGAACCTAGAAGATGAAATTGAATTTTTGCTATTCAACCATCTAGTAAATAAACGGACTTCACTGAAACTTGTGACCATGGAGGATGACATTTGTGAATTCTAGTCTGTTAACTGAAGTAAGCAAATACTGCCATCCTACACCTTACTGTGAGATTTGGAACCACTGAATTTGTCTTCAACTGCCTTTTAGAAGTTCCCCTGACACAATTTACTGTCTGTTATAGCATTCCACCCTGACACAAAGCTGGTGCTTACTTCCCTGTCCCAAAAAGAAACAGCCGTGTCTGCAAGTTTGAAGTCCCAAAGGAAAACAAAATTGGTTTATTTATACATAATATTTTGTGGTAGAATTTTAAAATGTATTTCCTCTTGGGAATTCTGGCCACATTTACATGCCAAGGGAGGCAGGTGCACATACTACCCTTTCCAAGCATGAAACATGAACATGGCATGAGCTTTTTCCATGCCTCCACACATATCCGAGACCAAACAGGGCAACAATTCTCCTCACCCCATTCTCCGAAGTTCTAACTTATATTATCAAAGTAACATAGAAAAAGCCTTACTTAAATTCTGGAAGATCTTTATCAAAATGAACATTATCCTCATAAATGACTCTCAGCTGTTCATCAATGGCAATGACTTTCAGCTGGAAGATACAAAACAGGAGGTTAACAAAACCTAACAGTAATTAAATAGCACTGATAACTCATTTATAGTAAATCAATTCCCACAGACAAAATGGGAAAGAACATCATCCCAATCCACACAACTCACTTTCAGTATGGGCAAAATTTTTTTTAAACAAGTTATCACGTGGATTTTCAGCACGCCATCTCTTCGGCAACATGCATACTTGTTTGCTTGCATTTCCCCCCCCATTTTCTCTCCCCCTAGTCAAGATCCAGGCATATGCTAAAGTAAACAACAAACATATTACCAGGTTTCTAGCTTGCATTGTGGTATCCAAATTTTCCAATTTCTCCAAGGAATACAGTATCTTAAAGATGCCATATGCTTTTTTGCCCCCATCTCACCAAGGAACCTAACAGAGCCTTAGAATACCTTGTGGACCTTCCCTGCTCCCAGATGGTGAGTAAATCCAACTCTGCCAGTCTGGCAAAGCTCAGAGGGCATTACATTCTGAGCTTCTGCAACATATGGAAAGCAGCATCCCAAATGGGTGACTCTACAAAGCTGAACTTTCTTCTAAGCACAAACCAGATGAGTACCACAACCCTTCCTCCTCTATCTGCACTCAAGATCACCTAGTACAAAGAAAAATATTAACAGCCTAGAAGAAAAGTGATACGGTTGAGAAGGTTATTCACATTCTGCACGTATTTAAACAAGGGAGCAAGTGCAAGCTGCTGCTACAGGGACAAAAAGAACAACCTGCAGAGACTAAGTCATCTCAGAGAGTTGTTTTCAAATAACAAGGCCATCCCCATTAAGCCACACTAGCGTAGGGACATTATTTCTGCTCTGGTGCAACTCACTACCAGTCTGATGCTCTGCACGAGCTTAAAAACAGTTCTGACCCACTGCAGCTTAACTGGCTTTCAGCTTGTAGCATGCCCCCTCAACAAACACTTCATAACCTAACCTGGATGTGTCTTTTCAAGTTCCCAAACCTCAGCAAAGGTGTAATGAATTGTGTTATGCTCATACGCCTATTTTAAACATGTTCAGGTCTATGCAGAACTTCTGTGCACAGTGAATACCTGGTGGTGCCAATGTATCAAAATTTCAAGCAGCAACCTGAGCATCCACGTTCACAGTCCTACTAATCTTGGTTCATAGAAGGACACTGGAAAAGCGGGATGCCAGCGCAAATCCCAGCTCCCTGCCTGCCTGCC
>NW_010413267.1:0-431 GCF_000710305.1 Buceros rhinoceros silvestris | reverse complement strand
AGCCCAAACCCCACCCCCGTCCCTGCCTGCCGCCACAGGCAGGAGGGGCGTCTGCCTGCAGAGAAGGGCCACAGCACTGCTTTCCAGGACTAACCTCCACGCAGGAGGAAGCAGAACGTGTTGGGACACCCAGCCTACAGCTTCGGACAGGAGATGGGACCAAGAGAAAGGGACGAAGGATGCGCGTATGCAGGCAAAGGGAAAGCGGCACATGAACAGTCAGGGACACGCAGTGCCCGTGTCCCACAACACGAAACGCTGGCAATCATTTTCCACCAGCTCTGGCAGGCTGCTGGTGTGCACGAACCCTCGGCACGGAGCGCGCCCCGCCGGGCTCTGCTGCACGCGAGGAAACGCTGCAGAGCGGAACCGGCGCTGGGACCGGGAGGGAGGCGATGAAGTCGCTGCTGGAGAGGACGCAGGCCAGTTCC
>NW_010413266.1:0-9018 GCF_000710305.1 Buceros rhinoceros silvestris | reverse complement strand
CAAACCAGGAAGTTTAGCCCAAACGGGGACATGTCCTGTGAATATGCTTGAGAGACAAATGGCAATATGGCTTAGAAAGAACATTTCAGTAGTAACAGATAAATCAATCAAGAAGTAATTTAAGAGTTTTGTTCATGTTCTAAGCAGCAAAGGATCTCTGTTGATCTTCCTTTGACTGTATCTCATTTCCCAAATGCTTGTTCATGTAGCTTTGATTCAACTATTCTCCATGACCACTTCTCATTGACACTCTATTTTGATCTTTCAGCAATTGAAGGGTACCTAAATATGGAAGGATTTTCTCATGCAAGCAATGGAGTAGTAATTCATTTGTACTAATTTTTCATGATCTGTCCTTTCAAAATCAGAAGCTTAGTAAAAAAAATATCTCAGTGCAGCCCAATGCCAGCAAAACTGCACCTGGTTCTGCTTTGGATTCTTGTGCTTTGATGAAGAAGGAAAGAACAGAATTATTACGCACTCCACCTCTGGTTAAATAGATGATGATGGCTTAAAATAGTCTACCAGTAAAAGAAGTGGCTACTGTACCAAAGCTGCAGGATTAGGATATGGATGTAGATCAGGTGAAGTAATAAACATAACATCAAAGTTGTTTCTCCTAGGACATTAAGGTTAAGACATTCACAGGAGTTTAGTGATTCCACACAGTTTAGGCCATCAGTGCCTGAAACTTAGACTCTCACCAAGACAAAGTTTCATCAAACATCTAGAAAATTAGTCTGCCCCACGTGATGCATCAAGTTGTCAAAAGCCTTGTCTCTGTAATTCTGTGGTTAAAATACTGTTCCTTGCTTTTAAATTAATGTAAGTTTCTCCTATTCATATTTCCATACTTCAATTTTCACTGTAGGATTCACATGAAAGTGATTGTTTAAGACCACCTTCCAGGTTTTTCTTCCGTAATGCATGTTAGCATGTAACTAGACTTTCATAAAGAATAAATAGTAAAGACTGTGAGACAATACTCCCTGGGAAAAGCTATATGAATAATCTACATGGCTTTTAAGGTGATGGATGGCTCAATATCAATAAATACGGAGATTTTAAGATGGTGGGGTTTAGGAGAAATCAAACATACAAACCTACAACTTTGTTCAAGTCTATAACAACTAAATGTGGCTACACGAATGTGTTCCTGGAAAAGGAGTATAAATCATTCATAATTAATTTACAAGTGTTAACTATTCTGCTATATTATTTTGACAATATTTGCCTGAGATAACCCTCATATGGCTCTGGTGGATCTTTTTCTTTCCAAGTTAAGTTCTGCCAATCAAATTAGACAGTGTAGTTTCACCTCAGGAAGGTAAATGGTAACAGCTTGAGAAACAAGTTAACCTTTCAGTACAAGTCAGTATCTAGGTTTTTGTGGACAATGAGAGAAGATGATGGCACACCTCACACCTAACTTAACAGCGTACCACAGAAATCTGTCTGAAGTGTGGCTGTGGCAAATTCACACTGTGTTAGGCAGACTTACTAGAAAACTAGTAGACTAGAAAACTAGAAGACATCCTTCTTGGTCAAAGTTTGTCTATTTTATTATTAGAGTAGATCAGAAGTATCTTCACAGAGTGTTTTTAGTATAATCATAGTTAGAAGCTGTGCTTTTTGGCTTAAGTAACTCGTTAATGGCATGAAGAGGAAGAGTGAGCCAGCTCTTCTTTGAGGAAATTATGTGGTAATGATAAGCTGCCTAATCCTTCAGGAGAACAGTCCATTTTGCAGAACAGATAATTTCCATGTAGTTGAAAGAACACCATGAAAGCCCCTTGAAGACTGACAGCTGACTACCATAGAGAGGGATGGGGTTTTGTTCTGTATTTGCCAGCCAGTCCAGGCTATCAGCCTAATAACCCTCTTAATGCCTTATAACAGCTCTATGTAGACCCATTCAGAGCCCTTGATCACACCAGAAAGAGAATAAAAAGGCCTACATACTCGTGCAAGGAGGAAAGAAACCAAAGCATCTGCTTTTGTGAAAGCTGATCTATATGGCTGCTAACAACACTTTACAGCAGCATTGGTGACGACATGAATGCCAGAAGTTTGAATACTCTTTTTCGTTAGTCAGCAATGGAATAATCTGTAAGCTGCAGCTGTTTTGGGTCAGGGGAGGGAGACGGTAACTGTCAAAATGTTGAAGAACAGGGTGGGCCAAAAAGCTCAGAAAAATGTGGCATTCATTTGAAGCTGTTGAGAAACTAGGTTTGTTGGAATCTAGTCACACAACTAGATTTATAGTTCTGTTGCGGAAGGTGCATGTATCAAATATTGATGAGTAAGTTAGCTTCTTCCAAAACCAGGATTTCCCTTCCAGGCAAGGCAAGAGTGAGCAATAAAAGGGAGGAGTCTTTTCCTCTATGCTGAAAAGCTGAAAAACACAGAGAAAAAGGAAGCTATAACATAACCCTCCACAACTTTCCATGCTTCCAGATGGCTGCACTAGCAGCCTCCCTCCCTGGCCCAGCCACTCAGAGGTACACAGTCATTCAGTTGTGACTGAACAGATAAAAAAAAAAATCTTATCTGTCACCTCTTACAGTAACATGGTATCTTACAAAACATCTTCTGTATGGACATTTTTTTCTAGATACTTTCTATCCTCTTGCATTTTCTGATTTTCCTGTGTGTTCCTTCATCTCCCAGCACACCTCAGTGGCTGTAAGGAAAGGCTGATGTTCACAGGCATGACAGTGAGCATGCTTAACCTTCCTATCTTTACTATCTTTAAGCAGCTCAAATTACGTGGACTGCTGATCAGATTAGAAGGATTATATACAAGTCCCATAGCCAGACTTTTGAATTTGGAAAACATCCATAATGGAATTAACAGAAAAAGAATGTTTAAGAAGCAACAGAAATGCAAGAGAGGGGTTCTTCACTGATTATTTTCCAAACTGCTCTCTGGGAGTTTCATACTGATATTGCAAATTCTCTGTGAATGAGCCATTTGCTACAGAAGTCAGTTTTTCCATGACACAGAAAATGCAAAATAAAACTAAACTGTCACAAAAACACCCGCAGGACAGAAAGTTGCAAATTAAAACAAAGCAGGTTTTATTTGTTCCTTTAACAGGTTCAGGAATGTCGGTTCAGGGATTTTTACACAACACGGTCACTTACACAAACTGAGAGAAGGCAGCTAAGGAAAGGAAGATTTCACAAGCACACCAACTCCAATAGAAATCCAAATACCTCCCCCTTAGCAACAAACTGAGAACTGCTTACCAAAAGCCTGGGTAAAACGTATTCACAATGGCACACCCTCCACTATTCAATGGGAGAATCTCTCGCTTAAGACTATAGAAAGGAATATCTTACCTATATACTCTGCTGGTGTCCCAGAGCCGAGGGGGAGAGGGGTGTCTCAATAAATACCTTAGCCTGGCATCCCAGCCCAAGGGGAGAGATCCTTCTGCCTTAGCTGATTCCATAATGTTCAACAGACTTAGGGGTGAAAGGATAAAGCAGACTTATTTAATTCTGTCTATAAGTTACAAATTAGTGTAACTTATATACATATAAAGAGAGAGCATATATAGCTCCCGTCATGTTTCCATATTTCAGGAAACATCTCCTCACTTTAGCCTGGCATCCCAGCCCAAGGGGAGAGATCCTTCTGCCTTAGCTGATTCCATAATGTTCAACAGACTTAGGGGTGAAAGGATAAAGCAGACTTATTTAATTCTGTCTATAAGTTACAAATTAGTGTAACTTATATACATATAAAGAGAGAGCATATATAGGCAATTTGAAAAAACATGAAAAGAGAGTCTGGTGTGACAGTTAGTATTGCTGAGGTAATTTCTTTTGCAAGAGTTGTACTCAGCAGCCAGCAGGTACAATTGTACTCAGGTGCAAATCTGAGACTCCAGCTGCGAGTCATAGCCAGTTGCTGTAATTGGGCAGATTCAGTGAGACTCCCACCGAAGGGCGGGAGCCAGTGCTTACCTTGGAGAATGATGCAGAAAGCGAGGTATGCTCATTTGCAGAAGAATTGAAGATACATGCTGTAACAACACAACTACACCTTGTATAAAACTTTCATTTTATATTCCTTCTGAAAGTCATTCTCCATTTCTGTTATTATAGTACAAATATTCCCTGCTGTTTCCATAAATATTCAGCTGCTTTTTAACCTTGCTAATACCTTAATGCTAATGTTCATGTTACAGACTCCTAAACACAAAGCAAAAAAAAAAAATCTGAATTATGCTTCAGAGATAGAGATTTGGGGATACTTTTTTTCAGTTATCAACAAATTTTTAGGAGCTTAAGTGCTAATTACATAGTCATTTATTATTACCTTTATGCAAAATGCATTTATGTTAGTAAATATAGTGATAGTGATATCTGAAGAGACACATTGTTTGGAATGCATTTTATACTTAATGAATTTTAGCAAGACAAATATACCAGATTAAATTATACATTCCCTTTCCTTCACAGAGATTTAACACTAGAGGGGATGAATAAAATTTACCTATTAAGCAAAATTACTGAGGTTTGTGTGTGAAAGAATATCAGTCATAGAGGAAAAAGCATTCTTGACTCACAAGTTTGTTTTGAGAATTCATCAATGGGAGCAGTGTTGCCAACAGCAAGCATTAAGGAAACATGAACCAAGGCTGAAGAGCTGTGTTCCTGAGTCAATCTCACATCAGTCCTGAAAGGTGGTTATCGCCCAGTGTATGAATATTTCAATATATACTGCACACTAGTTCTACACAGCCAGAGCACCAAGCAAGAAAAATCCATCAAGATCACCACAGAGATTGCTATGCTCTTCTCTCTCTCAATCAGTCTCTCTGTTTTTTTCTCTCATTTTGGAAAACCTGAGCATCTTATCTTCTGTGCGTTCTCATTACCTGAACAAAGCAGAGAGGGAAAGACTCATGTTAGCTCCTTCTGCAGAGGCCATTTGCAGCCTTAACACTTCCCTTACATCTGGACCTCATCACCAGTTCCCAGAGACTGGAATAACTACTAGAAGAAGAAATGGGTGTTTGCTGTAGGAGAAGAGTGGAACGATCAAACTCGAAGAAAAAAATATGGAAAATAATTAATAGGAAGAGGAAAATTTTTTAGTTTCTTCTCTCTTGTTTTAACACAAGAGAATGTTTTAAGCTATTTAATGCAGCAAACTGCAAAATTATCATTTACTGTGTCATCAGATTGCAGAACTCAGTGTCCAAGAAGGTATTAAAGATCAGAGCATACCAAGATTATAAAATTCCGAAACATTATGTTTGAATTATTGTGGCAAATCTTATGTACTGTATACTCCTTATAACGCTTCTCCTCAGTCATTCACATGAGTTGCCCTAAAAGGACCTGGAAAAGGGTGTCCAAATGGGCATTTGTTACCATTTGTATCTCCTGACATCTTCATGAACTTTACTCTGGAGTCAGAATCTCTTTATAACAGGCTGGAGTTAGCTTTTACTTGCCCCAAAAACATATTGCAGAATCTGTCAAAACTTTGAGGTCTTCTGTGGGTCATTATATACTGCAGTGCCTGACATTTACATAACATTTGTTGTAGAAGGTTTTACATATTTAAATAATTCTTCATTTTGACAAAATGTTTCTTTCCTCTGTTGCAGGCTGAAAATAAGTCTTCTTTGGAATATAGATTAAATAGCATTTTAAACTTCCTGTATGAGCCGGAGAGGCAATAATGCAGTAGTAGAATCTTAAGTTCAGTTCAGAATTTTACTACATTCCCAGAGAGACTTAAAAGAAAGGATTCAGATAGGGAATAAAAGATTTATGGGAGGAAGCTTCCCTGGTAGAGTTGTGTGAATCTGAGGAAAGAAGAAAATCTTAAAGGCAAATTGTAATTGAAGAGTAGCTTCTCCACCAAATACTTGGAAAATTTGGAAGCAAGAATTTGAAAGATTGCTGGATATACAGTCTTCTTCCTTGTCACCTTAGACAAAGACATGATTTGTTTAGAGCAGAAAAATGCCGTGTCTTCTTTTCCCATGAGTTTGGGTCCACTGTCACTATGCATCTTCCGTTTTCCTCAATCTCTACCCCATATTCCTTGACATCCAGGCACATATTGCAGTGCTATCAAGTACCACCCCTGCTCTGCTGCTTTCCACTGTTAAGAAATACCCTTTAAATGCTAGCTGTGAAGTATGAAGAATATGACAATGCTGTTTTCAACCTGTACATCTGCAGCTTTTGCTGTACATAACACGTGAATTTTTCGTCTTCACATAGTCACCCATTTTCTCAAGATCTGTTGGAGCTCTTTCTCTGACATATTTTCATGCCTTGGATGGTTGAAATCTACATATCATCAGTTTGTCAGTTTTCAGGGAACTGGCAGACCAATCTAATCATACCAGCTTTGCCTATATAGGAAAGTAACCTGGAACATGAAAGTAAGAATTAAAGGATCAGATATTATCAGACTGAATCAGAAGGAATTTTGGGGGATCCTGGTTCTCAGTGGCATTGTGCTATTTATTACATAATTGTTTCTTTAATTTTCCTCTCAGACCTCTGATTAGTCTAATCACCATTTTCTGCAACTTTTTTTTATTTTAACAGGTTTTTTTTTTTTTTTAATGCAAATAAACTGAATTGGATACCATATCCTAGGTGTGATTTGGTATCATGGCTTGAATATTGCACTCCATCTGCTGGGATCTTCTTTCATTACTGCTTAAAAGTACATTCATCACTGGCTGTGAATGAGATTGCAGGAAAAGATTAAAAAGCATATGTGCTTTACAATGTAGTGGTCCTTTGTCTTGAAGAGAGAGGCATCACTGGTATAGCCCTGGGTAAGTAAAGGCCAACATTATTTCATGTACATAGAGCAAACCAGCCTCTGTTTAAATTAGAAAAAGACAACGAGATGAGTAATCCCACAGAAATTAGTAATCATGTGTCACCAAAATCACAAATCTAAATATATCTCAAGAGCATTTGCTAGTTCACAATGTGTTTGCAAGCTAAGGAAAAGTTTCCATCTCATTTTTAGGTAAGGGAAGGACACACAGAGGCATGAAAGCACTGACCAGGCTGTCTTTGAGTCCACCTGCATAGGAGGTATCTCTTCTGTTCTATGTGGTTGCATAATCCCATTTAACTCCCTTTCTATTTCAGTGTTTACACAAATCCAAACCAGAGGCTACCTGTTGTGGTAGTGCAAACCCCCTGACTGCTTGCACAGAGCTTGCACAAAAGACGGGCCCTGCAGAAGCACCCACTAGACATCAGGTTCTACCCCTCCAGAGCTATCTGGCGCCTCGCAGTCCAGGCTCCGTTAGCTGCCTCCTTGTCTGTGTTGACTGAAAGTGACCACAGCAAACACTCGTCCAGGGTATAAACGGGGCCTTGGCGGAGAAACATTTTGAATTGGTTCTCCTTGGAGCACCAGGTCGTGCAGTTGGAGACGCTCCCCTCGGGTCAGGACACTGATCGAGGATACTTCCCGGGACTCCCCTTGGATTAGGACACTGTTGGAGCATATATCCCTGGGATCGAGTGGCCCTCATGCCGGTGCTGGTGAGTGACCCTCTTGGTATCTCTAAGTGGGAGATTGTCCCTTGATACCAGTGCGGTGTGGACACTGTGGTTCATCTTCCTCAGAGTGTGTTCTGTAGTGTTCAGCAATGTGTTGTGCAGGAGTGCACTCCCAGCTGACATCCAGACCTGTAATTAATTTGGTCAGTGCCAGGCACATTTAATTGCAGTAGATCCACAATTTTTGGATAGACACTGCTGTCTTTTTTGGGTGTGCCTGCACGACACCTGTGCAAAAATCTTGACCACTGATGAAGCAGAACAGCGTAGTATTCATATTATATTCTCCTCTTTGTGAAAAGAATGATATTTGCAGCTATCTATTTAATCCACAAAACCCACAAGTTAAGAATATGTGATGTGGGAAAAAAAATCTAAAGAGATCTGTTCATCAGTCAATACATCCTAATTAATATTTCTAATAAATACTTTTAAAAAACCATATTATTCTTCTGCAGCACATTCAATCTAATGTCAACATTCAGTTTTTTCCACCCAAGATTGCCTGATCCTGCTGCAATTTTCTTCAAAGCAGACAAACAGTGGTTTACCAATACCCACTGTATTCAGACAGACAATCCATCTGTGAAAGGGAAAAAAAAGTAAGGTATCACACCAGCATTTGTAGCATGAAATATTAGTGATAGAAAATCTAACTTGTTTCAGCTGCTTGCAGAACCACTAGATCAGACTCACACTAAAATAAACGGACAGAGACTAGAGTTTTTAGATATACTTGGTTTGCCCTGCTTACCATTACCCAGGAAAGAGTCTGAATTTCCTTGAGAATCACTGATGACTCCTCTAATAAATTTTTACTCTAGTGTTTACCACAGTGCTCAAGACAGAAGGAAAAAAATCCATCAGGGCCAAAACTGCTGAACTCAAAGAAACATTAATTTGCAATCATGGATTTCACTGTTCAGAATTACTGCCCATGTAGAAGTTGTTATTTTTTTCTACAGTGAAGGATGAAACAAAGATTACAGAGTAGGACTACCACAAACCAGCTGCTAACAACGCAGAAGCACCTCACGACTAGTGTTATTTCTGCATCAAAGACTGACTTCTTAAACTTTTCTGGCTACCCTTTTTTCCCCTTAGGTCCATCAACTCCCCTCAGCCCTATACTCTGTGGGAATAAAACAGAATAAAAAGAAGCTGTTTTCTTAAAATATTTTCTTTTCTTCCTGTAGTTGTTTTTAATAGGACTTGAATTAATGGACAGTCAGCACCATGTGAAGAAGTCCTTTTTAGATATCTGTGCCTGAACTTGCAACTAAAAAGATGTGGGGGTAACCAAAGTCTTGTAAAGGTTGTCACTGTGTCTTGATGAGAACACGCTTGAGTCCTCGACTTAAATGCAGAGCTCCCCACCTGTGCTCATGCAGCGCACTGACTCGCAGCCACACTGGCTGAAGCAGACCCAAAGCTACAAGGGCTAACCAG
>NW_010413265.1:1753-6105 GCF_000710305.1 Buceros rhinoceros silvestris | reverse complement strand
GCCGCCTGCCCTCCGCCGAGGGACTGCGAGAAGGGGGCCATTAATGCTTAAAAAAGCTCTTAAAAAAAAAAATTCTTAAGCTGCTCTTTTCTGTTCCGCGCTACAGCGGCTCCTCTGTGTCGCTCGGAGCTGCCCGGCCAGCAGCCGGGCCCGAGGAAGCGTCGCTGCGTCGGGTTTGCATAGCGAAACCGCAGCCGCGAGTGGCACTTGCGGCGCTGTTGAGGAAAGCGCCGGTTCCCCTTTCCTTCCCCGGGTGACTGGGTTTAGTTTTCTTCCTGCAGGGTTTTGCGGCCGGGGGCGGGTGAGCCTCCCACCTCGGCAGTCAGCCTGGGTCAGGCGCGGGTCTGAAGCGCTGGAGAGCGAGGTTAAGACACTCTCGGCTCCTGTTTTAAACACCTATTTCTTAAAAGCCTTCCGAGCAAAAAATGCCTCGAAAATATAATCTGGCGGTCTTGCCTGTTTCTAGGTAACGTTCAGACCAGACCACCTGCATCCCGATGTCTCCTGTGACAGGGCTGTGGGCTTTGTTCACCTCTAAGAGTAAGATGAACCCACACGACACCTCTTTGGAGGGGAGGGGAGGAAAGCATCCTCTGCCCCCGCTTTGTGAGAGGAGAATGCTGAAAGCCGCCTTTGCAAACTGCAGCAGGCCAAGCGTGTGGTCAGAGCACGACTGGATTCATGTTGTATCTTCCTGTGTTACCAACTGCTTGAGCAGTTTCTGAAGAGATTTATTAACATTAAAACATTAGCACAGTCAATACAACTTCACACAAAACTAACATGGCCTGCTAATGTTTGCTTAGCACTGTTTGCACAGATGGGTCACATCGTCGTGCTGTAAGCAAGGCAGGGTGCCAGTGCTTCAGGTACCCATTATCTGTTCGGTTTAGTGCTTTTCTGATAGTTGCCACCTCTAGACCTGTGCTTTTGCTACCATGACAATGCAAGCATTTCATAAAAGGTGCAAGGAAACTATCAGGTATAGACACTGGACTCTAGTCCTGATCCTGTTGTTGCTGCAGGTGGAGTGGGGTGGTGGCTGCTAGGCCCCTGTAGTTTTCAAGAATAAATACCTATTAATAAAGTGCTTAAAAGCAAAAGTCTTGGGCTTTTTAAAATTCCAAAGAACATTAACATGGACCAGGAAGATAAACATTATGTTTCCAGAGGGGGTGATCACCCAAAGTCAGCATGAGAGCTGCAGTGTTTCTGAAAAAATACTTAGGGGAGGTGGGCAGTAAAGTCTTTAGAAGGGATCCAAGAGGTCTTTACAGCCCTCACCATGAACCAAGGTTTTTCACTTTTTTCTAGTAGCAGGAAAACAGGAATTGGCATATACAGAAATTCCTGAGTTAATTTAGTGTTTCCAATTGTACGTTCAACTGGGGTTTTTTTAAGAATGTTCTGGTCACTTGCTTTCCCAACAATAGGACCTGTCAGTTTGCTCCAAGGTCCTTTACAACTCAATGAAACAGAACGAATTGCTGCTCTATCAATTAAAAATAAATCTATAGTTTATTCCCCAGCTTAACTGGAACCGGGAGATCGGCTGGGAAAATTTTGGTGAGTCTCCCCTCCCAGTCCCCCTCAGTCTAAATCCTCCTCCAACAGCATAACACTGGTATCTTCTGCTAGATTAAATGATTCCCCTTCTTAGGACATTATTTTCTCCAGTGCCCGTCCCTCTGCCTCTAGCATTCACACTCACTCCATTATTTGACAAGGCCCCAGCGAGTGCTGCTAACACAGATGTTTGCACCTTAGCTTAGCTCTGTTTTTCCTTCTTTTCCCTGTTCCCCCTATTGTTGCAAACTCTGTAGGCTATTTCTATTAATTCAGTGATGGGCATTCCTTCTGCACCCTCAGTATTATTTAATTTCTTCTTTCTGTCTGGTGCCGACTGTGCCATGAACCATCCATGAAACAGCTGTGTATTAGCCACATCATCTGGATCAGTATCTGTCCCCATGCCTGCAACCTCCCAGATCTGCTTGTACAATGCAGACAGGGTTTAGTCGAGTCCCTGCACGACATCACAGACTTTAGATATATTGTTCTGCTGCGGCACTCCGTATGTTACTCCACACAATATTAAATTCCTGTACCTTTCCAGAGGCTTCATCCCTGCTGCTGGGTTTGGGTCCCCATCCAGGACGTCTTTGGTAGGAAGTGTAACATCGTTACTAGCAGGAGTACCACTCCTCTCCTTTTTCTTCCTAGCCCCTTCCAATGCCGTTGGCTTCTCCTCAGCTGTAAGTAAAGCGTCAAGTAAGGTTTGCATTACTTCAGATTGTGATTACTTCAGATTACTTCAGATTGATTACTTCAGATACATTACTTCAGATTGATTACTTCAGATTACAGAGTTCAGATTGTGAGACCTTATTACTGTTTTCATCAGCTGGTGAGCCTTTTCTGGATTTTCTTGATACAAGCCCACGATTTAACAATTCCACAGTACGGAACAGGACATGCATGTATACTGGACCCTCCATCCCCACAGCTTGCCAGAGGGGAGCCTGGATGGCAGGAGCTTGTCCCCTCCTTTGGCTTGCAACAGGACTGAAAATTTTGCTCTCTACCCCATGTTCTGCGTCTGCAGGGTCAGCCCCCTCCAGTCTTTTCTTTCCAGCTCTGTATTTAGCATGATATTCCATATTATTCCATTAAGATTCTAATATTTAAATTCTGTCCCCCCTTCATGCATATTTAACAACTTACATTTTCTTCTAGTACTATAATAATTTCTTAAATTCATTAAAGTATCAATATACAGCACCTCATCCCATTTTCTCTCACACTTACAGAACAACATTAATTGCAATATAGTGTTATATTTTAAAGACCTTCCTTCAGGCCATTTTCCCCCATAATCCAATGACTATTGCAGCCACCACTGATTATAGTATTTTTTTCATTTTATGATTAGTCGAAGGCTCCTCAGCAAACTTATTCCAATTTCTTAAAATACATCCCAAGGGGGTGCAAGGAGATCCCAGGGCAGAGGATGCCATACATGTATTGCCTCCTTTAGGACCCCCTTTTTTTCCCCTCCAGAGTTTACAGATACTCTGCTTCAACCTCCCTGGTTGACAAAGACAAGCAAGCCCCTCTTCCTCCTCACACCTTTGAGTATTGAAACTCTCCTGCTGCAAGTTACATGGACTTCACTGACCCAGGGTTTTATCCCAAAGAAGCAGCACCTAGCCCTGAATCCCCGAGCTCTCCCCACTTTGCAGAAATACCTCTGTTGGGCATTGTGCCTTCGAGTCACTGGTCACCCTGGTGCTGAGGCAGATCTCCCAAAGACCCGGATCAACAGGTCGGTGTGCCCTGGTGTCTGTGCGATGTCTCCTTTGTCGCTGGGGACGGTCAGTCGATCCTGGCAAGGCTCTGCAGCCGTCCCTTCTGGGTTGCCAAAATGTTGTCCTAAAAGCAGGTTCTTTACCCGGAGTGCAAAGCCAATGCACACAGGGTAGAGGTATTTCTTTATTGCTGGTGTGCACAAAGCTGGGAGCTAGGGCACAACACTAGCTCGTTGATCGTAAAAGCAGCCATTCATTTATACCATCTGCATTAGCATAGTTAATATATTCATTATTTACCATATTTCTCTTAACGCTAATTGGCTAATTAATCTCTCGCTTCCATTTAAAGTAATAGTGCATTTTAAATTTACCACACATGCTCAGGGGGTCAGGGGCTTTAGTGAGTCTGGGGCTTGAATTGAGGTGGAGGTCGCGATCTCCCCCTGCCGCTTTTAACTTTCTTCCAGTTACTGCAGATGATGCTGACTTCGTTCCTCCTTATCTTGCAGCCTTCCTTGATAGCAGATGTTTCCCTTTACCAGGCCTTGAGGTCCAGGCTAGAAGATTCAGTAGCTCATTAACTCCTTTTCATACCAAGATAAACTGGTCATAATGTTCAGTTCTCTTTTTGACCCAAGGTTAAGTCTTACGCTGGTACATCTCATGCCTGCTCGTTTTTCCAGACATCAATATCAGAAATGAGAATTGCACTCTTCTACCTAATTGTTGGAAATCTGTTGTTTCTTAATGTTATATATCTTGCAAAATGAAAAGAAAAATAGAAAAATATACGGTTCTTACTATGTGCCTGACCTTTGGAAAATGAAGCTATGTTTGTTCATATAGAACAAAAGCACAGTAAATCACATACAGCAAATCTAGTAATTGTCACCACTGCACAAATATCAGGCTTGCCAAGTCATATAATTCTGGAAAATGAACAGATGATCTTTTAATACGTAACTCAAAAAAAAAAAAAAAAAAGAACAGAACCCCCCCCCCCCCCCGCCAACAAAAAAAACTCACCCAATAACACATATA
>NW_010413265.1:0-1734 GCF_000710305.1 Buceros rhinoceros silvestris | reverse complement strand
AAAAAAATTTTCTTTAAAAAAAAAAAAAAAAAAAAAAAAAAAAAAAAACCAACCCCCCCCCCCCCCCATGCCACACAAGACAATCTCCACATATAGACTATTAATTTGAAAAAAAATAGCCATTCTTTTCAAGGCTTTTACTAACTTTTTGCTCTAGAATAGTAATGGCAGTTCAGGTTTTTGTAGTTCCCATCTGCTTTACTATCTTATAGGTCAACACCTGATGCACAAAGACTGCTGAGGTTTTAGGAGCATTACATTCAAATCAACAGTTCTTTACACATTTTTAATCAAATCTTTCAGCCTTGAAATAAATCAAAATTACTAAAGAAGGAGATTTTTCGGCTGGATCTTAAGGAGTTAATTTCTCCAAAGTATTTTCTCCAAATCAAGCACCAAGTTTATTTTACAGGTGAGTGAGGGGAAGGGAGTGCTGGGGATTTCATATTCTGTTTTCCAATAATGATACATTTCTTTGAGAATTATTCTGGTTGTCCAGTATAGCTGCTGTCTGAGATTTTTTGTAAATTACTCTTACTGTATTTGGTTCTGTTTAAAAAGAAGAAAGAAGGCACTAAGAACAAATACTGACTTTAGAAAAGTGGGAAAGAAGCCTTAAATGTTTCTAGGGTAGATTCTTTTCTCCTACCTTCTGAGTCATCTTTCCCTCCAAGGGGAGTAGTTCACTTTCTGAGCTCTTAAAATAGATTTTTCTTTTAATGGGTTTGTTCCCCCATCAGACACTTTCCTTCTTTTGCTGCCTTAAAAGGGTTTCAGTTCTTCTAGTTACTGCCTGATTGTCTCATTTCATATCACACATGTCTTCGGCTGAGAAGAATGTTAAAGCATTAGCTTTTTCTTCAAAGAGAAATTTTAGTGTGCAGATTTGAATAGGAATGCTGAAAAATACAGGCTTGTGCTTCTGATCACACAGCAGTTGCTAACTGCAGTGGTTGACTCCTCTCATCACACATACAGCTGGTAGGAAACACATTTTGGGGCAAGCAGTTTATTAGTACTTTAAAGTGTTAGTACTCAGTACTTACTAGTTTAAAAGGTGGATGAAGAAATCAGCTGATGGAAGGGAAGGTTAGCCTATAATATGGACACCAACTTTATTAGTGTCAGGAAAGAAAAAGTAAGGGACACTGCCAGGGAGTATTTTTGCTTGTGTACTGTAACTGGTTTGTTTCTTATGTGCATGTAATGTGTAACTGGAGTTGCATTAACGCTTGGGTAACTCTGTATTATGCTTGGTTTTGGCGGGGGAGGTCGTTCTTTATGTTGCAATTTGGTATTTTAAACACTGATAATTTCCATCTGTGGTTTAATAAATTATTTTATTAGCACTTCTGTTGTTATAGTCACTGTTCACTAGCTAAAGTTGGTTGTTAAAAGGTAACACTTTTTTGCTTTAGTCACTTAAAACTTTAGTGAAAATGTTGGGTCCTTGTTTCCACTGCTTAAAAAATGTAATTTCATTTTGAAGTAAGAAGGTTGACAAACTGATGAATGTCTTGTCTCTGTAGAGCTATCTGAAATAATTTCCAGGTGATTTTAACGACTGATTTTAACCGTTTCCTGTGTAGGACTTTTTCAGAGAGAGCACTGAGTATTAATTGGCCTTTTCCGGCAATGAAAGCGCCAGCTCCAGTCAAGAAGCTCCGCACTCGCTCCGCCGTGCGGAAAGCGTCTCTCCGCTGCTGCGCTGCCCTGCGCTGCCCTGCGCTGCCC
>NW_010413264.1:0-699 GCF_000710305.1 Buceros rhinoceros silvestris | reverse complement strand
GGGGCCCCTTTAAGCTACAGGGCTGCTCTCTGGGCGCAGCCAGGTTCTTGCAGGCCGATCCCAAGCAAATTTCTGCAACGGAGCCATCTAACAGCACCGTGGGACTTTCCTGCTCTTTGCAAAGGTCTTTGTTTAAAACTGCTGAAAGGCAAGATTCTGAGCCAAGGTCATGGAGAAAGCTAGTATTGTTGAAAGCATAGGCGAGCATTGTTAAAAGTATTGAACGGAGGAAGCGATAGATACAATATTATTTTCTACCAGAGCTCTGGAAAGTCTCTGCAGGCGCGTCTTAGGGTTGGACTTTGTGACAACTGAGTACATGATCACTGGCGAGTAACAAATCATAATCTATAAAGATTACGTAATGAGCGCGTGAACACCGCGTGATAACCAATAGTTGTAAAGCTGTCGTATACTAATTAATTAGTTATGATATAAATATCGGATAGTTTTGCGAATAGATTTTGGCATTTGCTGATCATATTGATCGTGTAGCAGTGTCCGTGACTTCTGCGTCGACAAGTGGTGCCCTAACAGGGACCCTCAGATCAGTGTTGGATCTCCAGCGAAACCTGACGAGCGAGATCCGATGAGCGAGACCGACGGAACGAGGGGGCAGAAGCCGGCCAAAAGGTGAGTGCTGCCCCGGCACTCGGGAAAATAAAGCCCTAAGGAGAGAAGTCGCCAGAGAAGCGACAA
>NW_010413263.1:18616-22031 GCF_000710305.1 Buceros rhinoceros silvestris | reverse complement strand
GGGGTGGGGGTGGGGAGCGGTATGTGTAAAGAGAAAAAGAGTGTCAATACACCCTTTCTATAATAACAGCTAGCACACCTGTCAAAAACTAAGGATGTTGAGATTCAATACCTCTTGCTGGTTTAGAAGAACAAATGCCATACATGCTGATCAAAAGCCATAAGATCCAGTTAGTATATAGCTATGACACTACTTTCCTCACTCTATAATCCCTGTCAGGGTAAGTCTGGTCACTGCAAAGCAATTAATCCAAAAGAGATAACTAAGAGTAGAGAAATAAAGAATTTACATTAATATCTCAGTTGTAACGGCATTCAGTAAAGAAAATGAATCCTGTATCCTCATCCTGATTCCATGGGACTGTTTAATGCCACAGAACCCTTTCTTCTCATCCTTTGAATCACAGTTAAAAAAGCCAATGAGAACTGTACAAAAGTACTGTTTATTTAAGAGCTTAGTTGGAATTGCAGAAAAATAGGCCTGTCCAAGTGTGTGATTCATTGTGTGCTGTTTTCAGTTTTAATCAAGTTAGTCCTTTGTGTAAAGCCAGCTATCAAAAAAGCTTGTCTCTTTCTCCTGTCTGTTTGTATCCAAACCCTATTAGTTTTAATAAAACTGATCCAAAGCCTCCTAAATCCAATGATCCAAGGCTTCTTTTCACTTTGGACTGGACTCAAGTTGTCAAACCAGCTGCTGATCAGTCAAAGTCGACTGTTGCCTTGCAGAAAGTATTTTGAAATAAATGACAAATCCTATTAACATTTTGAAAATGAGTTTCTGAGCTGTGAATTTGATCCAGAAATGAATAAGGTGTTTGTGCAGGTTATGAAATAATGACTTGCTCTGTACTATGTCATATTTATGTCATATATGTACTATGTCGTATTTAAGGGCTGTAGCAACTCTTTTCTCCCCACTATAAGGGTTTTAACTGATATGTTAGATTACATAAGGCTGATTGTTATTGACAACTCGCACCAAAAAATAGTACTATATAGGACTTTTTTCTCAACTAGTCAGTGATGCTCAGATTTCACGTCTAATCTATTTTTCACAAATCTCTGTAAAGCTGCTAGTAGCAAATATGTCTGATGAATGGCTTTTAAAGAACAGTATATTTAGGACTGTGATTAAGATTTGGCCTAGATGGACATTCCATGGGCTATCTGAGCAACTTATTCTAGTGTTTAACCAATCTCACTGTGAAATTCTCTACTCACACAGAGTTGGTATTTTCCTTTTTATAACCTTTGTTCACTCTCTCAACCTTTCCTGAGAAAGATTTGACTGTCTTCTCTGTATCCTCCCACAAGAGTGGGAGTTGCGTTGAAAACAAGTTGCATTGCTTCAACCATCCATTCTTCAGCCTGAACAATCCCAGGTCTCTCAGCTTCTCTTGGCACATCATGGGATTCAGATATCTAACCATCATGGTGGTTTTCCAGAAAGCTTGCTCCAGTTGGCAACGTTTCTTTTGCTGGGGAGCTCAGTATTGAACCTAACACTACAGATGTGTCTCACCAGTGCTGAGCAGAGGGAAAGGATGACCTACCTCTTCAGGCTGGCAATGCTCTTTCCAATGCAGCCCAGGATGCCGTTAGCCTTGATACATGCAGGAGCTTTCTGCTGGATCGTGTTCAAGTTGTTAACCTCCAGGGCTTTCTCTGCAAACCCATCCTGTGCTAGTACATGGGGTCATTTTGTCCTCCATGCATGACATAGTTCTTATCATTGCTGCATTTTGTGAAATTCCTATCAACTCATAAGCAGTACAGATTACACTGAAAGGTATTTCTACCATTCTCTTTCCATATATCCAGTAAAAGATTGTCATACAGTGGGAAGATAAAAACATACAGAGATTATTCACTATGAGTAAGAGCCCCCATCCCCAAAAATCCTAACAGATGACCTTCAAGTCAAAGCATCAAAACAGTATGGAGTACTGCATTTTAAGAACTATTGAACTTTCAGGCTTGAAAATTTGCTGTAATTTTAAAAGGCCTTGTTCAAAAACTCCATGACAATAAAAGGAACTACAATCCAGCAAGAGGTCTAACAGACATGCTTAATTTAAAATTGATATAAACTTACTAACTTTGATGGGGCTAATCTATGCTTGAAATCAGACATGATTTAATTGTTTTGTAGAATTACTAATGTGAATGTCCTGGTTTGAGTTAGAACAGAATTCTGCTCCGCAATTTTAGCTAAGTCTTTTCTAAGTAGGTGCACTTTCTGAAGTTATCAGCATATTTCTGCAGAGAGTGTCTGCTTCTAGAAGTGATAACTCTTGATGTTTACAGTTACTGCCAGGGACTGATGTGGAGAAAGCCTCTTGCTTATACTTGCTCCTGTGGAGACCAAGGTCACTGATAAATCCTGTGTTACCACGTTGGGGTGCAGTAAGTTAGAGGACACACCTGCGGGGAGAAGCAGACAAGACAGGTGACCCTAAAGTGACCAAGGTATTCCATCCCAAAAATATCATACTCAGTATAAAGCTGAGGTATCACAAGAGTCACACTCTCTTCTTCAGCATCCAAGAAGGACTCTCTCCATTCTGCCTTTGAAACCAATCTGTGCATTTCTGAATCCATTTCCACAATCCAGCTCCTAAATCTGGTTCCCATCTGCCATCGAGTCCAGCCTGGGCCTTCCCTAGTGTCTGACCTGCAGCATCAGTGGTGATGGGTTGCCAGAAAGGGTGGGGGTTGGGTTTGGTATTGGTGTTGTATATACTTCTATATATTTCATTTCATTGTTATTATTTTAGTTACAGCAGTTTTAGTTTTCTTTTCCAATCCGTAAGTCTCTCTCCCTTATTCCCCTATTCTTCCCATCTGAGGTGTTAATAGAGAGAGCATCTGCCAGTTGTCTAGTGGCCAGCCCAGCCCTAACCCATGACAGTGAATAAAGACAGAAGATCAAACAAGGTTATTTATAGAAGCTTAATTCCAAAAACATTGGAGGTTGAGTTCTTAATCTGTGATACTTACATTTTTTCTTCTGTTTATAAACCTAGTTTTAGCATGGTACACAGCCAAGTTACTGTATTTGTAATAAACACGTGTAAGAAATCAGCATCACTATGTTTAATACACCTTTGAATAGATAGTTTCTCCAACAACACATTTCAAACAAAAGAGATATGCATGAGTCACTTAAGGTTTTGCATTGTAAACTCACATGAAAATAGAACAGAGGAAAATAAGAGTTTTAGTGTAATTGGTATTTTGTGCCTGATAAATTTTAAATCTTTTCCTGATGACTAGACCTCACTAGTACAATATATCTCAGCTGGACTTCTGACACAGTAAGGATCAGAAATTACAGTTCCCTAGAGAAGAAAGGATTAGCATAATTAGGAAAAAACAAGAGATTACAACAATTTACAAATACTTTCTCTTTTAGT
>NW_010413263.1:4481-18451 GCF_000710305.1 Buceros rhinoceros silvestris | reverse complement strand
TATGGAGGAGCTCTTATACTTAATATTTTCATTGACTTGCTTTGCACATAATCTACAATAGTGTAATGAAGTTTGAGAATTAGGGATTAATATTACCCTCGGGAAACTATATCATACTGAGAAAAGGAAATGTGACTGAGTATAACGTGGCTTCAAGCGCTGTGGGTCAAATGAACTGGGGATTCACACCTTGAGTCACACACAGACACGTAAAAAAAAAAAAAGCAAAACTCACCAACAACCTTCTGGGTGTATTATCAGTGTCATGACTACATCACAGACATGAAAGATGCAAATAATTGTAGGATGTTACTAAACCTAAGAAAAGCAGAAATATCATGCCTTTTTTATAAGGCTGTGATAACATTGTAATGTAGGAATCTAAAAATAAAAACTCCTGAATGTGAAGCAAGTAATCAGGTAAACTGCTAAACAGGTCTGAAGACCGTTCATTGAGACAGCAGTCTAGAAAAACCTGGATTATTCAGCCTAGGAAAGAAACAGCATCAGAGGAATGTAATGATTGTCCCTAAATCATTAAGATTTGACCCTAAATATTACAGAAGAAGAAAAGCTATTTAAACTGATGGACAAACGATGCCACAAGGGAAATGGTTATAATGGAAGCATGAATTAATTCAGTTTGGAAATTAAAGCTTATCGGAATAAGAACTTTTTTTTAGGATAAGAATGGTCTGGGAACAATCTCCTGCAAGGGTAGTGTCTATCCAATAGATTTGCCACAGACGGGGACACAGTCTATATGACCTCAAAGGCCACTTTAAATGTTATGTTCCTGTGAAAGATATTACAATTTCTTTGATGTATTACTGCTGTATCTATTGTTTCCAGCTTAGCTACTGGCACAGTTCAATTTCAGTACATCCCACTGTGATGCTGAAAAGTCAATTGTTGTGATTTTCTTCTGTTTCTTAGAAAATACTCCCTACGGTAGTGTATTTTTGTTACATAATATTGTACCAGTAATATTTGCCATTTTTAATATTGCTTAAAAAAACCCCTAAATTAATATTTGTGCTTAGATTATTTTTTTTTAAATGGCTGATTTCCCTTGGAGATCTGGTAAACAAGTGTTTACAAATTTATTTTTAGGTCATAAGAGAACACTGAGAAGAGCCTAATGAGCCTAATTGTACTGATGAGGTAATGCAGAAAAAAATCAGACATAAAAAGGTACTGTATAAAAAATACAGACCTTTTTTTCTGAAAATAATAAAAAATGTGTTTTGAGAACATAGGTGATTTTGCTGAGTCTGAAATTCTAAGAGTAAAATCTTTTTGTAAACTAGGTGTGACTTAATTATTTTAGTATTGTTCCATATAAATAGAACTGAATTATCCTGAATTATCCTGAATCTGAATAATGAATAAATCTACTGTCTGAGGCAGCCTAATCTGTGATTATAATTAATGTCGATTTTTCACAGGAGCCATAGTTCACTTTAATCTTTCAGAGTCTTTTTCAAGATCACTAAAGTATCATATTTGTTACAGTTACATATAAATGTAATTAGCTTTATTTTAACTTCATAACAGTGAGAGTGGGACTGATTTCTGCTTTATATAGAATTTTTTCTAGAGTTTTGGCTCCTTCACTTGATATCTCAAGTGTGCCATGAAAGACATGACAGCTTATTAAACAATTTATCATTCTGATTCAGGATGGCTTTTTATATACAGTCACATCTGGCCTCATAACCATGTTGCACAAAAGTCTTTTTGACTTAGTAATTTTTTTTCACATAAGTAATGTTTCTTTTTATATATATAATGCCTAATCTCTATAGTAGTTCTAACACTTATTTGGACTCAAAACTGAAGCTGTCATCTGACCCATAGCAATGTAACAGTGAGTTCAGAGCAGCAGAATCTTTTAATCCATAAAAGTAAGCTTGCTTAATTTAGTAGCCTTGCCTTACTGCATTTATATTTCCACCCTATTTGAATTACAAATATAAACACAGCTAGAAAAAAAAAATCATCCTTAATGAAAAATGAACTGTTTTCTGGACTGTTATAATAAGAAGATATCTGATGGTTCATTGTTATGATAAAACAGGTTTTAACTGTTTCTAGTGCTATTGCACACCACCCTTTGCAGTAATTAGTAATAACAGTCAAAGAATCAGTTGTTTTTCAGTGCCCAGTGAAATCAACAACATGACAATGGCTTCAGAAATGTTTGGGATTATGTCCTGGTTTATTGTTTTTCATAGGACCACTAAATATGTTACTAGACTTGAAGTCCAAATGACAACAACAATTTCAGTATTAATGCTATTTTGGTGTAACTGGTCGTGTCTTACGGTACATCAAATTAAAATTCTATTGTGTCTATTAACTTTTTTAATCACATATTAAAGAAATTATTCCAGAAATACTGTCTTTTGGAAAGCTAGGCCTATAAGGACTTGTCTACAGCTGTCAAATTTATTGACATAATAGACCATTAGTAATTATTTTAAAATAGTATTTCATCTTGATAATATAATTACTTTGAAATAGATTCCACATGCAATTCTGGAGGACTTCCAAATATAGGCAGGTTCTAGCTTAATGTGATTGATGCCCTGTATCTGTGATACATGATTCCATCATAAAAGAGCATTTGAGCAAGTCTGCAGTGGTCTGAGGACAGGTCCTGGGATAGGGCTTATTTTCATAGCCGTGATCTTAAAATATTTTTAGCTGGACTCACAAAATTCAGAAATAGATTGTGATGGGCTGAACTTAATTGGCTGCCAGACCCCTCTTGAGCTGATTTTTAACTCCCTCTTTGCAACACGACAAGGGCAGAAAATAGGATGAAAAACTCATGGGATGAGGTAAAGAGAGGGAAGTCACTTACCAATTATCATCATGGACCAAAGAGATTTGATGAATATTAATTTAATTTATTGCCAATTAAAATAGTGTAAGAAGGTGAGAAAAGACAAAAATAAAACACCTTTACCCCTCCCCCTTTTCTTCCCAGCCTCAACTTCATTCCTTCCTTCCAGACTCCACTACCTCTTCCCCACCCTGATCAGCCCCCAGAGATGTGGAGTGGAGGGTTGAATGAATGGAGGGTTGTGGTCAGTACATAATACTTCATCTTTGTCGTTGCCTCCTCCCTACACTTTTTGCTGCACCTGTGTAGACTCTCCATGGGGCAGAATTTCTTCAGGAAACACCCATCTACTGTAGTGTGGTGTTCCCCACAGATTCTCTCACAGGATTGTTTGTCTCTCTTCCCCTGTCTGACTCCTCACTCTACCAGTGCAGTGTTTTGCCCTTTCCTACTCACACCTCCCCTGGGGTGCCACCATCTTGGCTGTGAGGCTCAGCTGTGCCCTGTGGTGGGTTGGTTGGAGCTAGATGGAACTGGCTGTGTCACACAGGTCACCCTGCAGCCCCTGCTGCTGGTTCTGGGCACCTGCAATAGGTACAGGTAGCTAGTAGTATTTTGCTTGGTTTTGTTTTAGTCTACACCGAAAAATAGTAAAGCCAATTTTCCTAATGGGATTACAGATTAAACTCCACTGGCTTGCTCACTATGTAAACAAAAAATAACAACTGTGACATGGATGTAATAAAAAAGGGAAATAAAAAAAAAATAATGTGAATATTTAAGATGTTTGATTTGTAGGAGTTGTTATGATCCAAGTACAGCTCAAGTCTCTCTGTATACGCTGGCCACGTAGCTCAGTTTCAATCAGAAAGTCATGGTCTTGTTCGATGATTATCTTTGCATGAAATACCAGCTTTGACCTTTGTAAGTAAAGAATTTCAATAGCAGAAGATGCTTAAAGGTGGTTTTGTGATTTGTACAAACTTTTCTCAGGGACTAAGCAGAGATTATCAAACTCATTTTGCTTTTGACCCAGAGGAGATCTCTTAACCTAGTTCTTCAGAGTCCATAGACGTGCACTAATCCACTAATCCTCCTAGTTTCACATATTATTAAAAGTCTTTTATTTACAATCTCAGACTGGAGAACTATTGGAAAGACTGTGACCTCAGGAAGTCCAGATAGTGAAATATATTGCCCTACATCACTTAGTTTACCACCATTTTAATTTTTTAATGGCTTGCTTTTCTTTGAGAAACAGAATTGTCTCCTCATTTGAGATTGGTATTGAATGGTATTGATTGGTATTGAATGGTATTGATTGGTATTGAATGGATTAATGTGATATTGAAGGGGTAGTTTCTGCATTTTAGCAACTTTTCACTTGCTCCTACTTCTTTTATTTTCAGACATAGGCCACAAATCTTTAATTCTCTGCTATACGACACAGATACAACAGGGAAATGGGAAGGTATTTCCTTAATTTGGAGACTGATGAATTCTTAGAGTACTGTGTTCCAAGCTTTCATTTTGAATGTTGCATTCCTGGACCGAAAGTGTTGCTGTTTAGCAGCACTAATAGGCGCCTGTTCTCAGAAAAGGACCAGTGTAGACTGGCATACAATTTGCAACCATCGGTTGTTTTCAGAAATGCCAAAAAGGCATGGACAAAGCAAACAGGTACTTCATGTTTCTTCAATACAGACTGAGTGATGAATAGATTGAGAGCAGCTCTGCATAGAAGAGTTTGGAGACAGTGGTGGCTGAAAAATTAGACATGAGCTGACATTGTGCAGTCGCAGCCAGAAACCCTGGCGTATCCTGGGCTATATTAAAAGAAGTGAGGCCAACAGGTTGAAGGAAGTGGTTCTTTCCACACACTCCTGTGAGACCCTGCCTGGAATACTATCCAGTTCTGGGGTTCTCAGTATAAGAAAGACATGGACCTCTAAGAGTGGGGTCTAGACGAGGGCCACACAAATGATCAGAAGGTTGAAACATTGCCCCTATGAAGAAAGACTGAGAGAGTTGGGGTTGTTCAGTCCAGAGAGAAGGCTCCAGAGAGAACTTATTGCAGCCTTTCAATACTTAAAGGGGGCTTATAAAAAAAAATGGCGACAATGTTTTCAGCAGGGCCTGTTGTGACAGGACAAGAGATAATGGTTTTAAACTGCGAGAGGGTATATTTAGATTAGATATTAGAAAGTAATTATTTACTATGACATTGGTGAAACACTGACACAGGTTGCCCAGGGAAGTTGTGGATGCCCCATCAGTGGAAGTGTTCAAGGTCATGTTGGATGAGGCTTTGAGCAACCTGCTCTAGTGGAAGATGTCCCTGCCCTTTTCTGGGAGGTTGAACTAGATGATCTTTAAGGATCTCTTACAATCCAAAACATTCTATGTTTTGTTGAGCTCTAAAACCTCTAAGAAGCCTGAAGTGCAATATCAAGGCATCTTTGGCACCACGGTGCATTACTGGGCTCAGTATATATCTGGTCATGTGCAGGAGTGATTATCATCAAAATTTTACCCAAATAATTCTTAAAGACAAGAATAAGGATAAATGTTCTTCTCTTATTGATGGAAGGGAACCATCCCTGATTTGTTTAATTTTTGTAGGAAGTTTATAGGTAACTGTAATTCTTTTACAATCTGTCTGTAAGAGGATAGACTACTCATTCAATAATTTCTTCCTCAAGTTCATTACTTCTAGGCAAGCTACAATGCATTTTTCAGAAAGAAATATTTTATTGCTTGAAATGTCAGACTTGAAATTCATGACATACTGTTTTGTATTGGAGGAAGACCGCAATACTCTAGTCAACAAATGATGTAAGGTGCTGTTATCTTTAGTATTTGTGAGTTTTCTTCTGTGTTGGAATAGTTTCTAATAGCTACTTCTGCAAATTTCAACTGGTCGTCTTCATCAGTGTTTTCAGCATATTGAGAACTGTATTTGCACCAGGCTATAAAACCTTCACTCTACTATTCAGCTCTTCTTTAGGAATTAAATGAAGTCACTTCTAGCTTCTGAAGACCAAACATCAATCAAGATTTAAATGGTGTTATATCAAACCGAGAAGTACAAGTTTATTACATTGATATAGAGATTTAGTATACTCTGGAGTTACCTCAGATTCACAAAGCAATTAGCCAATAATGTTAAGAAGTTATGGCTAATTTAACTAGTGGCTAATGAAGCTTACTAAAGCTGTCGGGGTTGATGAGCCCAGTGTGGTTTTGTGCAAGAACGCACATTAAAGTTAGGGTCCTCATCTCATTTTGGCAGATTAATAACTACCCAAAATGATATTGTTTATTTCTAACGATATGAAAAAGATGTGTTTTCTTCTTTTACAATTTCTTAAGGGTTTAAATATGTGTAGTAGAACATGGATTTTACGTCTAAAAAAATAGTCTCTGGTGGACAATCAGCCTTATACAATAGGTAAAGTATATACATATTTGAATGTCACAATTACTCAGAGCAAGCATCACTTATGTGCATTGTGGTCTTGGCATTCTTAAGTTTCAGTAACTTCTCTCTCTTTTGCTGTGTTTGATTAATATGCTGCTATGTGTCATTATTACATTTCATCATTATCACAGAATGAATCATTGGGGTTCAATGAAAAGATGTGATATTACAGTAAAACTTAACAAAAAGTTATTGTAGAGTGTAATTTTGCACCTCAAAGTATCAAGAGTTAAGAAAAATGATGATGTTTTATACATAACAGCTTCAAAGTTGTAGTCTCAAACACCTTTCTGAATTGGCTTTATCTTTTATTCATGAAGTGTTGTGTGTTTTTACAAGCTGTTATGCTTTCCCACACAGCTCATGTGACAGCATAGATTTCCTTTCTTCAAAAACCTCAGCACCCCACTGTGTGTAGTTCAATTGCTTCCAAGCTTCCAAATTCAGGCAACGCACCAGACACTAGAACAAAAGGTAAAATGCATCCATAAAAACCCACACATTCTACACTGCACATATACATGCACGTTCAAGTACAAAGGAGATCTTCCCTAAAAGAAAGCTTTCCATCTAGTAGGTATATATGATGGTATTATGAACCATTTAGTTTGAAAATTTGATTAGAATAGGAAACAGTGCCTTTATGAAGCAAAACAAAAAAAAAAGAACCCAATATTTCTTTTCAGTTTGCTGTTAATATCACTGTTGGGGCTGTTGGGGCTCAGGATTACGTTGTTATGGACAATTAATTTTATTTAGGGAAAAAAAATGCCTAGTGCAGCTGTGATTAACTGAGCACCTAAATGTAATGAAATGAGTTAATCAAAACCAGAAAAATACCATAAAAATACATTTGAATTTAATTGAAAAAATATTTTAAAAATATGCTTATAATTTTTTTCCCTTTGTATATATGAGTTGTGAGATCTTCTACTGATACTGATGAAAGGAAGAGGGCTTTTCTTTCTTCAGTGTATTAAATCAGACCAATAGCAAGGCATTGTTTTATGAAAACCAGTCTTCAAAACATACATGGTATATCCAACTATGCTTTCTCTTTTTTTTTTTTTCTTTTTAATTTAGTGACAGATAGGGTACAAACGTCATATGAATTGTGGGAAACTTCTTGATTCTACTATATAGAAGCAAATTACCTCTCTCTTTTCTTCAGAAGAGTTAAAACAGCTTGTGCAATTAACTAATGGCATTAAAAGATTACAGAAATTAGACAAAAGTAGTGGTTAAACCTTAAATGAAACAAAACTGGATCAAATGAAAGCCTCATGTAAAGCACTGTACTCATTTATCACATATAAACAACAACATTTTTTACATACAGCAGTGATGTTATGAATAGGAAAAACAGAGCTGAAACATTCTAAGCCAGTCATTGTTGCAACAAAGGACATGCTAATAAAATAAGAAACATAAATATAAATTTGATCAGCCATAGCAAGGACACAGATTCACTGTAAACACTGAATTTTAGCCCAAAGAGAAATTGCAGGACTTCAAGTTATAAAACTGTCATACGCAAATTAAAAGGATTTATTATTATTAATACTAATACTAATATTGGTATTATCAATGTTAATTTGTATTAATTATTAGACAAAGGATACAATTTAAAAACACCTTCATTTCCTCTTCACAAACTATTTATAAATTATTTAATGTGATCATTTTACATTTACCATCAATTACATGTGGTAGCTTAAACACTAAGAAATAGATTGGCCTCATGTTTATTGAAGAGATAAGGTTTATTATTATTATTTTTATTATTGCTATTATTATTGTTATTATTGTTATTTCAGCAGCAGTTGAGCAACCTGCTTTTGAAATACTGGTATTTAGATAACTGGTATTTTAAAATATGAATTATTTAAAGAATATTATAGACATGCTCCAAGAATCTAGTAAGAGTCAAAGAAATAGCATATTATAAATCCAGAAGTTTTTGCACACCTAAGAAAGATTCCAACTGTGAAATAGGAATTGTTGTAGTAAAATAGGTCTTTTCTCCAGAGAGAATCATCATATGTGCTTTGACCTTCTCCTGCAGCAGTGGATTCCTCAAACAGCCATGTATACTGATGACTGGTGACTTAAAATAGAGATCAGGAGTACCCAGTGTATTTTTCCTTTCCTGAGATAAGAAATGATGAAATACAGATAAGTTAAACTCCTTTGTCTTCTGAAGTTCATGTTTGCTTTTTCTGTAATGAAAACCAAATTAATACTTCATCTCTCTTTCCTTCTAATAATTTTCGCATATGTTCAGAATGTTACTCTTGAATAAATTTCATATTGAAAATACCAATTGTGATCTTGATAGCTTGTCTAACTAAACACAATTGGAGTTCAGGTGGAAATCTCTTTAGTAAGTGGCACTGTAATGAAAGACTTGTGGGGCAGCTTCTGGGTTATTTTGCTCTAGATTTAATTCTTAAAGGACTGTTGAAGATGAGGATTTGCATTGTCCATAATCACAACTAATGTGCTGAATAAAGACATTTGTTTCTCTTTTACTACTTTACAACTAACATAAAAGTATTTTTTTTATGTTCATTTGGAGTAAAATCTGCATAAGTAACTGGTTCAGGAAAAGAAATGTATTTTTACTTATCCAATAGATTGTGCTCTGGTAGGCAAATAAAATATTTGTTTGCATGAGAGCAGAAAGGAGTTAATTTGTTCAATGTCTTTTTTTAAGTAAGATTCAAAATAGTTAAATCAATTGAAATATACTACTTGGTTGTCTTGTAGGAAAAAAACGCACGCCCCTTGACCACTTCTGTCTGTGTAGGAAGCTCACTCTGTTCCCCCCACTTTTATGTTTTACACTAAGCTGAGTTCTCTTTCACAAGATGTTCTACTGAGGTCAATGGATTTTTTCTAGAAAATATTACTATCTGTTCCCTTTATGACTCAGTTGTGATAAACTGTTTCAGGACAGAGTAAAGACTGCACAAGAAATCTTTGTGATCTCTGCTTCCCTCTACACTGTTCAAATATACCAGAACAATAACACAGAGCTAACAGGATCCCTGCACTTGGGCTGCCTCTGCACTCCACATATGTACAGGACCAAGAATTTAACAGTCTTCTTAACACTGGACATTAAATTTGAGAGTTCGGTTACTTTAAGACAGTCATATTTTGACTATGGCAATTTAACACAATTTGTTTATGTTTGTTTTACTTTTTTCTCCCCCAGTATCAGCCAGGCCTTCACATACCGAAGATGATCTTTACTGCTAACTCTGCAGATGAGAAACAATTTTTCCTCAACGCTTGATATATAAATTACTATATGAAGCAAAAGCTCTATTAATTCTGTTTGCAGTCAGCTATAACTTCAGAAAGGTAGATCTATTTATTACCAAATATGTGTTTTCGATATTTGTATATATTATTCGCTACTTACTTATGTATTTATTTATAATGCTCCCACGGCCTTGTTAGCTGATGATTAAAAAAAAAAAAAAGTGTAAACTTTAATCGTGTTGGACTAACTTCTAAATGCAGATAGAAGCCTGAAGAATGCCTGAAGCAAGCACTGATTTTCTGCACGTTTCTCACAAAGAAAATATTTTTTTAAATTTAATTGTGAGTAGTTTACTTCCAGATGAAGCAGGTAAAATAAAATTTTAATATTAATATCATTTGAACCTCTTTTGAATTTTTATCGTTTTGTTATGCTATGAGGCAACATAGCAAACAGGACTTTGGGAAGACCTTGAAAAAAATTCAGATGTTTTGATGCAATCAATGTCACTACTTTTAATGAGTCAAATTTCCCTTCCATGAACAGAGTGGTACAAGGACTTTAACTACTTTTCTTTGTGTATTGATTGTCACTTATAGGCTGCTGAATTGCTGAAAGAAGCATGGGAGACCTCCATGGGTCACAGAATGCTTGTTCAACAGGAATAGAACCCCACTGCGAGACCGGCCAGCTGGCACTACTAGCCATGGTAGTGCCTGACACCAGAGCAAACACTGCCGTGCAGCACTTCAGAGCCCCTGAAATTAATTCCACCACAGATTACATGGAAGCTGAAACACTAAGAGCCACATTTCTGGAAATCAGGGAAGACTAGTTAATATTAAATAATAAAGTATTTTACAGATGTTCCTGGATATATTTAGATCTAGTTTATAAATAAAATATAGCTAATGTGTGCTTTACTCTCAGATCAGTTCCAGGAGAGTGCTACAGAACCCTAAACATCAGTACGTTACTTTGATCGCTGTCTGTGAGTAACCCACATAAATTTTTCTAAAGGGTCTGTAGCCATTTGTACAGCATGATACTGATACTCTTCCTACCAAAAATTCGTTATTATAAGCTACATATAACAGAAAGACAGTAGAAGGTATAACTGAAATTACGAAAGAAAATTATTGGCACTAGCCATTTTAGCCAGAACATTTTTAAAAAGTGAAACTGTAAAGACACTGCAAGTTTAAATTTACATCTATTGCCCAGAAGTGCACTTATTTTGTATACCTGTTAATGTCTTATTTTATTCTAGTCTAAGTAGGAAAATATGCTATACCCTTATTATATATAGTTGACCAAATAGTCAATAACCTAATTCTTTTTTTGAAAAAGATTATTGAAAAATAAAAGACTTCCATATTAATATACTGTTTTATTCTAGTCAGGTAAAGGTTTAAGTGCATATAATTGATTTCAATCCATGAATGTAATACATTTACACACAACTGAAACATAATATTAGCATTTAGGCAATGTTTAGTAAATACAGAATCTTTTATTGCATACGTATGTAAAATATTAACTAAATTCCTTTAAAAATTCCCATGAACAGTGAAGTTTTGAAAAAAGGTTACAATTTTAGTACAACGCTTTTATTCAAAATTCTGCTACATGGGATCTTAAATAAAAACTGAAGTCCCAAGCTAAAGATTGAGGTTAAAAAAATATATTTAACAGCATAAACTATAGAGGAGAGAGGTAAGTACACAGTGGAACTGGAAAAGTTTTTATCTTATTTTGGGTTCTGATCTGGAACAGGTAACCTCTGAGATCAGCTTCTTCCCTCAGGGAAAGTGAAGATTCATGTTATGGTTCTTTATGTAGTCCTCATCACCATATTATTCAGGTACTTCATCTGAAAAAAGGTCAAAGCTTTCCTTTGCCTAGACAAGTAAAAGTTTTTAGTATATTTCTCAAACACAGAATTAATGTCACACTCTCAGAGGCCAAATGTGGCATTTTTCCACCCACAAGAAAAATGTCTTGAAAAGGTGTGAGTAATTTTAAACAAAATTTAACAGTAACACTTAGTTGCTTATATTAAAATGGCAAGATGCAAATTTCCTTAGTTTAATGGAATGCAGAAAGATAATATTCTCATTCACTACTGAATACTTTGGTTTATATTTCACTTACCTTCTCCTAGATGTTCCCTGCACTTCCCTGCACTACAAACGTCAGAGGAAATTCCAAGATTTTAGGAGGAAAATGAACTCTCATTTTCCTTACATTCTGCATAGGAATTAATTTCACAGGGAATAAGCAGAGATTCTGACTGGAAAAAATCATTATTTCATCATCTATTGAAAATATTGATTTTATTTCTGGAGAAATTACTGGAAAATATTTTTTCTTAATTTAGAAAACTAAATTTTAAACCCAGGGTTCTTTCATAGCTTTCTGTTAGGAATGTATATTTTTCTCTTCTAGCCCACAGTTGTGCAACTTTACATTTCCTTTTTCTCTCCACATACTTAAAAAAACTCCTAGACATGTAAGTCATCCATTTTGATTCTTAACTGTTTCACAGATGAACTAACAGCATCTTAAAGGTTCAAATAATAAAGCTTGAAAATAATTTCTACCAATCAATCACATTAATTTTCAATCTGCGTAGCTCAGTGCATCCTATTAGTTAGCACTTTAATACATAAGAACCATTCACATTTTGCAGTTTTGCAATATAAATGATCGAAAACAAAGGGCTCAGAATACAAGCGGGTTTTAAAAGATATCACATCTATACTTCTTCATCAGCTTAATGATTTTTGATGGACAAAAATGTCCTTAAAAATTTCTGGTGAGTTAAAGTCCGTAATGAATATAGGCAATCTATTACAGGTTTTAAGAATAGAGTATGATTTTCCTAATCTTTAACTTTTTATTTATATTCATTACTTCCAGTTCACTCCACTGTGGGAATGCAAGACAGATTATTTTATCCATGATTTTTGCAGCCATATTTTTCTGTATTTGAAAAAAACTATAACTTTCCTCCCCAAAGTAAACAATTCAGATGGTTTCACACTTCCTATAAATCACGTTTTTCTACTCCTGACTCTTCCCAGATGATCCACACATTAGAGACAGATTATGTACTATAATTTAATTTGTTCAGGTAGAGATATTACCTTTATAGACATCACATAATTGTACATCCCAATATAATATTTGTATTTTTCAGAACAGCAGGCTAGTTCAACAGTAGTTCAGTATCATTTACTTTGTATCATAATCCCAAAATACTACTTTGGAGAACTGCAGTCTACGCTCACACTGTTCTTCCAGTTTGTGGAATCATTTGTTCCTATCTAGGTGCAGATTTATGTTTTTGACTTAGGTAAACACATTAAACATTTCTTTCATGCCTCTTTTCCAGTTTCTCAAAACGTTTGGAATTCTAATCCAGTTCTATGGCAATTGCAGTGCTTCTCACTGTGGTGTTGTATATGGATATAATAAATATTAAATTTCTGTTTCAACACGCAACTTGCTCTTAAGAGTACTGAATATCATTGCATAGTACTGGATAGAGCCCAGACGGAGACAATCTCAATACATACTTCCAGCTTGATGCTGCTTCCATTGATAACACTTTCTGAGTACATCCATCCAGTTTTGCATCCATTGATTCTAGATTAGTTATGTAATTTGTCAAGGATTCACTCAGGGGAATTTTTAAGATGCTATGATATGAAACAAATTAACAATAAAGGTTTGTTGGTCCATGGATAGTTTAACCTATTATTTTTTCATCTGTGTATTTTCTCTTTCTGTTTTAGGTTTAAAAATTATGTAGTTTTGAACAGAAGCAAATTCTTATTCATATGTGGAATAGGAGTATTAATATATTCCTTAGGTCACAGAGATCTTTTTTCATTAAATATCTGTATTTCTATGGATTACATATAATCTCTTTTATAAACTTTCTGGCAAAATTTAAAAATGCCAATAATTTCTTAATATTCCACTACACTGGAATTACTATACTTTCAATACTTTAAATAATGAAAAATTAAGGATTTGCTCACACATTCATCTCATACAGGAAATCAAACAAACGATAAAGAAACCTCACTGAATTAGGAACAGAGGTCCTAAGAAAGAAGAACCTTTTGGATCATTTTAGCAACTGAAGGATTGGGGGTGGGAGGGGAGAGTGGAGGGGATTGGGCAGGAAGTGGGGAAGGAGAAATAATTATCTACCATAAAGTGGATTATAGGGTAACATTCTGTAATCAAAATATCATGTCAGAGTGCTAACTCTAATTGAGTATTATTTACAGAGTATTCATCATGGAAGAAGAACCCCAACAAAACAACCCCCCCCCCAAACCAGTACCTAACCA
>NW_010413263.1:3424-4225 GCF_000710305.1 Buceros rhinoceros silvestris | reverse complement strand
CTATAATGCAATATATTTCTCAGTGGTACAGTACTAAATGAAAATGACAGAAACTTTAATTATAATCAAGTTTAATTTAAAAAAATTCATTCAAGATCATATAATACCATATATTTTTATTTTTCATTCTTTTTTTTTATTTTCTTCTCACAAGATACTTCATTTCCACGGTATTTTGTTTGAACAAGAAGATAATCACAGTTTCAATGAGAAAAAGAATATTCAAAAATGTGTTCTATATTAAATTAAATCTATATACTCTGTAAATTACAGTATACTCTTATTGAACACATCCAAAATATCAGAAAGGAAATTTTCAAGGGAAATGTCCTTGGTCAACAGATGTAGCATACCTGACAGAAAATGCAAGAAAAGTAAGAATAAGCACCAGAAGGATCTTCTTATCTTGGAGACCACAGGTCAACAGCCCTGGTTCAGCCCAGCTGCTTTGCCGAGAGCATTTCACTCTGGTATTACATCCTACACTCAGTGCAACCACCAGACAGTGTAGTGATTGACAGAGCTGAATTAATGAACTGAAATGGACAGAAGATGTGCATTTATTTTCTATTTTCATGGATTTGCACTTTGATACCTTTTCCATTTCAATACATGGCTTTGATTGTCAAGTATCTTACCCTGTGAAACAGAAAAACAGAAAAGCAGAGTCAAAAAACATTTCTACTGCTTTGAACAGTTTTGAACAGTCTTCCAATCACATCAAACAATGTTAAAGTTGGGAATACTTGTCAATTACAACACCATTTAGCAGCATGTCTAATATTGCAGGAAACATTCAAT
>NW_010413263.1:0-3299 GCF_000710305.1 Buceros rhinoceros silvestris | reverse complement strand
AGATGTCCCTGCCTAAAGCTGGGGTGGGTTGGATTAGATGAACTTTAAACATCTCTTCTGACCCCAACCATTCTATGATTCTTTGACTCTATGGTTTTAATGTAACATACTCTCATGTGCAGCTGTTTATGAATCACAATAAACTTTTGGAGACTCCATGCATAGTTTCATCTAACTCTTCAGCGTTCAAGATAATCTCATTTCTTTTGGTTGACCGTGTCAAAACCCCGTGATAATAAGAGTTGTGCAGTCACCCATTAAGATGCATGATTATGGCATCTGAAATCCATATTTAATTTTTTAATGTTTCTTTGGAATTACACACAACTTATCACAGCAGTAGTGAGTAGAGTGGCACCTAAAAGATTTTAGAGGCAGTGTCCCTGGTCTACTACCTATCTCTACAGTCTGCTCTGATTCTATATATTCTAAATTAGTTAAAAATACCTCCTGACATTATCTTTGTGGTTAGGGTGTGGTTTTCTCTGCTGTGGAGTACTGCTAGAATCATAAAGAAACTTTGTTACTGTCACTAAAGAAGAAAGTGAAATTAAATCATCTTACTCTCAGTACTGTCTCCGCAATGACATGCGAGAACCAACATTTTGCCCCTAACATCCTGCAGTCTAAAAAGACTGTAATCATCGTTTAAGAAATTCAATGACTTAGTGTGTTCAGTAAAAAGAACATCCTGCAGTCTAAAAAGACTGTAATCATTGTTTAAGAAATTCAATGACTTACTGTGTTCAGTAAAAAATGGGGTTTCAATGATATACAATATAATATTTTCACCTTGTACCTCAAGCACTAAAACTCTATTCTTTGTTTTGAATTCTTGTTTGCTCTATCATCTTGTGAAATCTCCTTGTTCTTACAATTATCACGATAATTTCCACAGTATTTACAAGCCTGTGTATGTTAAAGTTACAATTTTGGAGGTCAGCCTTCACGAGGTGAAATGAGGTTTATGTGCAATTAACTTATTTGTCAATTACTTTCTTTATCAAGCCCCCTCTCCTATCAAGCACAGGGGTACTTCACAGCTGCCTTGCTAAATTCTACACTCCTATGATCTGGAGTCATAGAAAGGAGAGCAGAAACTTCTCACTGTTTTTAGTAAAACATATCAGTCAGATTAGAGAATCATAATATTTATTTTTTGATTGATTTATGTCATTTTTTAATAACTGAAGAATATAGTTTTACTTATCCTGAGCCATCTGTAAACTGATGTCCATTCAAATTCTTTCTTGCCTATTTTGATGTGGGGATTTGAACATGTATATCCCAGGAGCTAAATGTTCCTCAGTGGAACTGTTATTTACTTTCCTTACAACTGTTGTAGGTTGCACAAAGACCTATTTTTTTTTCTTCGTATAATATTAAACAGTCCTTAGAGTTAAAAAAACCAAAAAAATGAAAAACAAAAAACCCAGACCAAACAAATCAACCAAGCAAAACTAGATAAGATGCCTTCCCGTTTGGGTCAGGACTTTGAACAAGTTTTTCTACAGTTAACGTACTAATTACTGATACTTTACCTTTTTTATACCCGTTACTTACCAAATTATTACATATTCTAAAGATAAAGTCCTTAGTGATTGCAGATACAGAACTTGGTTAAAAACACGTGAGTGTTGAACCTCTAGGAGGAAGAATTACTCTCCAGAATACCAGCCAAGATGTTTGGTCTCTGATCTCTAGTCTCTGATCCAAAGCACATGTACTTACTACCTATGTGATGTGAATCACCAATAGAGCTGTTACCCTGTAATACCCCATAATTAGGCAATTAAAACACAATAGGAAAGTTTCACATTCAAAGAAAATTGTATGAATGAAGAAAGAAATTATTTTACAGGAGAAATTTTGGGTTACAGAACTTAAATATTTTTCAGGGGTAAAAAAAAAAAGCTAGGACAATTAGATAACTAATGGAAAAGTAAAATTTGGAGTTGTAGCTTTTCACAGAATAATGAAAAGATTGTGATTTATATTAAATCATAAAACTTTTTTTTTGTTTTTATGCATATTTATGATGTTTATGTTAAAAATACATCTGTTTAGAACCTCAAACAAAGCATTACATGAATGATCCTAATCCTGGCCTCGAACAGGACGCATAAATTTTGCAGGAAATATATCTGCTGAAATTGCTAATCCTATCAGTGTGATACACAAGAAAATATCTTCCTGTATCTATATAATTCAACCATATAGCATTTTTCTTTCTTCCGCCCCCTCCACCCCCCGCTCCACCCTGCTCCAGTTTTCTGGGTTGCAGAGTAATCTTTGTTCATACTATAGGCGCTCTTCAAACAGATATGATTGAGAATTCAATGTAAATGTTTCGCTCAAAAAATACGGAAGACAGAACAAGGAATCGGTTAACCTAAAGCTGTGTTATTTCTCTCATGCTGAGGAGAGTGCTGCTGACTTGAATCATCCGTGTGCAATTCCTTGCACCTGTGTGAGGTGGTATGCCATCCCTGTCTCTGAATCAGAAACAAAGATTTTGAGATGGGAGGCAGCTGAAAGTCAAATACATGTTTCTCAATATATTCTGAGAAGACTGTACATCCATGATTGATCCTGTCACAATGAGATTCTTGTACTGGTTTGGCAAACATGAAAGTTTTCCTAATTTGAAGGTTAGTTTCCTAAGTTAATCATTAACTGTACTGTTATAGTTTGTATTCATACTGAGCTTTTCTGGATTATCTGCCTCTTAGCTAATGTGATATTATTGCTTTATCAATAACATTATTTTTTGTTCTTTACCGTAGACTTTGCTGGATTGTTTACACCTCAGACACGTCCTTTTATCACAGTTTCTACACTTTTGGAATGGATGTCTGATCCTCTTCCACAGCAGCAGCAAATGTCAGGATCTTTAGCTGTTTCTTGTTTCCAGTTTACTGTTAGGCTTTTTATGTGGTACATATTATATGGACGTTGTCTTCTTGCTTGTTCCTGAATAAAATTATTTCTAACTTTGGTTGCAATTTCCACAGACTAATTTCTATCATCTTTTAATGATTTAATTTATCCAGTTGTCTTTTTAAAGGTATATTCCCGAAACCAGAAAAATAAGCTAAGATTTTACAGTCTAAGGAGTTGTAAGAATGACATTTTTAAAATTTGTTTTATAATTTTTTAAACAAAATATTGTGAAAAAGCTTTCTTAAAATTATAAAAATTTGTATTATACCATATATTATATTACAATACATTATATATTACATTTCATTTATTACATTACATATTATATTATATTACACTTATATTACATGACATTA
>NW_010413262.1:121729-122259 GCF_000710305.1 Buceros rhinoceros silvestris | reverse complement strand
AAAGGCAGAAGCCACACGTGTTGTGGGCCGTCAGACACAGCCTTCAACCCACCACAGCTCCAGTGCCTCTAGAAGCAACGTAATGTCACCTGAAAGGTTTGAACACAGGTGCTGGCCTCTGCAGGGAGCAGAGGGGAGGCGAGTGGAGCTGGCTGTGCTTTGAGCTCTGTGAATTTTAGGGGACAGAGCAAGGTGCCAGTGCCACTTCAGTTCATGTTCTGGAGATCCCAGCTGATAGGGAAGGGCTCATGCGAGTCGTGGGGCTGTGCTGCCTGAGGAAGCTGAATGCTGGAAAGATTTTAACTTTCTCTACTATGGGAAGATTTGTGTACTCAGCAGCCAGAACGGAGCCAGGGAAGCAGCAGGAGCTGATCAAAGGGCTGTGCGGTGGAAAATGTGCGCTAGTAGACACCGATTCACACCTGTTAACTGCGGCGAGAGGCTGCGGCAGCACCAGCAGTGCCATTGAAATGAACTTTGACGGGCAGGTGTGCCATTCACTCGCTGTCTGGAGACCTCGGGACGCAGGC
>NW_010413262.1:120897-121586 GCF_000710305.1 Buceros rhinoceros silvestris | reverse complement strand
CTCTGCCCTGGCAGGCTTCCCACTGGAGCAGCTGTGTCACATCTTGGCTGGCTGCAGAGGGGAGCTGGGAGATGCCCTCAGCCCTGGCACACTGGAAAAGGTCCTCTGTGCCCAGGAGTGAGAGCTGCTGGATTGCCGTGCCTGCCAGAGGAGTGAGCTCCATGGCGAACTTGAGGGAGAGAGAAGGTCCTGCTCCTGTAAGATCCTGCTCCTGTGCTGTCTTGCAGCAGAGAAACAGGGATGAAGCTGTAAAACCCCAGTTAATCCCTCAACTGGCCCAGCTCGCAGTGGGCTGAGGAGGAATGGTGGGGTCACCAGCATACAGGAGGCTTTCCAAAACTGTGTCAGGACTCTGCATGTCGCACCAGCCACGTCCTTGGCTGTTGAGCTGGGAAGCCACCTGCCAGCCTGCCTGGAAGGTTTTGGGGATGCCGTTTCCTGGCAGGTCTCCATCTGTACAACCTATGGTGTTGACAAGCCCCACTGAGCATTGGGAGGGAGCCAGCACCTGGCTGCCAACCATCTCTCTCCTCCTTGGCTCCAGCAGCACAAAGGGCTGCAAATTGCTACTAAAAAATACTTGGTGCGTGTGCACGTGTCCCCTGGGGACACCCTGTCACCTCGTCGCTGTGGTACAGTCATAGGTTGCTGCTCTGAAGAGCGTATTGTGACAAGCATGGGCCCGTCCA
>NW_010413262.1:120417-120795 GCF_000710305.1 Buceros rhinoceros silvestris | reverse complement strand
GCGTCTTGTGCCAAGCATGTGCCCGTCACACAGTGATGCCAAAGAGATGCCTGGGTTTGGCTGCCACCCTCATAAGCCTCCTTAGGGAATCCTTGGCTCCTACCCCAGGAAAAAGGCCCTGTGACCAGGCTGGAAGACAGCACTTCCAGGCTTAACAGCCCCAGCAGAGACCTCTAAACCTGCAGTGTGAAGACGTCACCCCAGGATAAGGTCTGGCAACCAGCAGCGTCTTGTGCCAAGCATGTGCCCGTCACACAGTGATGCCAAAGAGATGCCTGGGTTTGGCTGCCACCCTCATAAGCCTCCTTAGGGAATCCTTGGCTCCTACCCCAGGAAAAAGGCCCTGTGACCAGGCTGGAAGACAGCACTTCCAAGCTT
>NW_010413262.1:116707-120262 GCF_000710305.1 Buceros rhinoceros silvestris | reverse complement strand
ACAGCCCCAGCAGAGACCTCTAAACCTGCAGCGTGAAGACGTCACCCCAGGATAAGGTCTGGCAACCAGCAGTGAGTTACAGCTGGGAAAGGTAGCTTTTCTTTTAAAAAAAAGGCATTTATTAGAGAGGGGGAATAGAGAGATGTTTGCAGTCAGGTCAGCATTGTAGCAAAGCCCTGCTGTGCTCCTGCATGTCCAGCCTCCTCTGGGCAGGTCTGTCCCATGTTCCCCTCCCTCAGGTGGTTACTTTGATCCCCTCACTGCGAAGAGGTGCCCGTGTCATTGACAAGGGCTCCTGTCCAGTGCGTGTTGGTGCCATCCCCTCCAAACACACTAGGTCTCTTCCACTCCAGAGACAAACCCACTGGTATGTCCCCAAGCTCAGGAGCTCAGCTGGTTGGTGTCTCCTGCAACCACCCACGGTTACACCACTGGTGCTTGGAGACCCACCAAAGCAGCACAGAATGGGAGCTTTGCTCTGATCCAAGCTGGGAGTCCAGCATGAAGCCGGCGTGGGGACAGCCACAGAGGAGCAGGGACACGGCAAAGCATCTTCCACGGTACAATGGGTGGAGGTGAGGGATTGCAAGAGCAAAGGACCCTGGGCTGGCGGAAGCCAGGTCTGGCTTGCAGCACTCTCTAAGGACAAAGATTTCTGGTGGCTTTTCCCCAGGGGCTCTGCAGCAGCTCTGACCTGCTGGTGGAGACGGGCTGATGAGCTGCAGATGGCACCAGTTACAGATACAGCTGGTTTTGTTCAGTGACCACGGAGCAGGGAAGGGGTGACTCCCCCCTGCCCAAAGCCATCCTGGACAGGGCTGGGGGTGGAAGGGGATCGCTGTCCCTTGCTGTGGCAGCATCCCCCACCCCCGGAAAATTTCACTTCATAGCCCAGAAAGCACTGGGAAGACTGGGATTCACAGCGAAGCTCACTGGCCTTCCTCCAGCCTCATCAGCATGACAATTGCTCGCTCTGTTTTAGATCCTACCCTTAACATTTAACCACTCCCCATTAATTTCCGAATTGCCACACACATCGCGGAGTCATTTCTTCCCCGCGCCGCTCTCAGCGCCGGGACCCGGCTATTCCCAGGGAGGCCGGTGCCGGGGGTGCCGCGGGGCAGACCTGGCTGGGGACCCCCCGGTCCCCGGACGGAGTCTGGGAACAGGGGGAGAGGGGAGCTGGGGACCCGCCGCTTGGCTTTGTCCTGCGGCAGACACATGGAGCACATTAGCAGCCTTTCAGGGGAGGTTTGATCGATGGGGAAGGCTTTCGAGCTGACTATCAAAGCACGCCTGGTATGTGAGAAGCAGACACCAATTAGTGATGTCTTTTTAAAGGCTGCCTTGTTAAAGAGGGGAATAAGGGGAAAGAATGAAATTGGCCAGAAAACATGGAGCTATTTAACCTTAATTAGAAGAAAGGTGTGGGCTTGGTGAAAAGGCCATTTCTGAAAGGGGTTTTTCTCCCTGGGTATGAAGAGATCCTGCCTACTTGTTAGAGACTTGTTAGAGTTTATAAGGCTGGGCAGGAGGCTAACTTGTAGAAATGCCTTTTATGACACTTAAATGTGTGGCTTGCTTATTATAGTCTGCCATCCTGCCAGGGTGGCTGGTGGAGAGGAGAGGAGAGAGCAGCACTGCCAACTGGCTATAAATTTCATGAACATCATAAATGTAAGTGCTTTCTGGAGAGCTGTACAGATTGCACATAAAAGTCCCCCTTCTGTCCCTGTAAACCAAAAAGAGGGCTTTTTTGGCAAATTAAAAACTGTAGAGTGTCTTCCATGCTGAGCTAGGAAGCAGCCAAGGCTACAAAGCGACAGCTACAGAGTCACAGCCGCACAGGGAGGTCTCCCGCACACGCTGGCATTGCTGCTCCCTGGCACCACCGTGGCTCGAGGGACCGAAAGCCGAGGGGGCTGCAGACAGCGCCGAGGAGCTCAACACCAGGACCCAGGGGAGGCTGTGCCTGCCCCCGCTGCAAGGGCTCCCTTGCAAGGGCTCCCCGGAGGGAGGTGGACTCTGCCACCTCGGCTCTCCTGCTGCTGCCAGAAGATGGGGCATGGTGGATGCGTTGCTGGATTGCATGTGGCTGTAGAGACAAGTGAGGGGTTTTTCTAAGAGCCATGGGACCGAGCCTTGCTCCTGGCACTTCCCCAGTCCCTGCCGTGGCCTTGGGGAGTCCCAGCACCTTGGGGACTCGGTGTTCTGGCCTTCGATGGGTCTGGAGCAGGCAATGCCTGGACTCGAGACACGTTGCAGGCAGGGCTTGCATGAACTGGCCCCTCCAGCAGCTCAGGGGCTGTGTGCTGAATCAAGGAGAGCCCTCTGAGACGGGAGCACGTGGTCTTCCCCTGCTACGGACCCTGACACCGGACGTGGTAAATAAGCACAGAAAGAGGCATTTTCTCCATCAGCTAAACAAGACCGTGCTTTATCCCCGTCACTGCACTGCTGGGCTGTGCAGCCCTGCCAGGAACATTCCCAGCCTGCTACCACACCGTCCTGCGTGGCTGTTAAAGACACAGGGCTCGCCCTGCGAGCTGCTGCAGGCGTCGAGGATCCACGTTCTGATGGTGCTTGTTGTCTGCCTATGCAAGTGAGTCCAAGTTCTCCCTGCACAAATCAGATTTATTTTTCCCTTTGCTGTTTAATAAGGACCGTAAATACGAGTGAACAGCTGCATAGAGCAGGAATTTAAAGCAGTCAGGACACACACACAGTGTGATGTCTCCTCCAGCCACCTGAGTCCTGGGAGCAACATGTTCCTGCACAGAGAGCTGGAGAAAGCACTTCCAGCCCAGGCTCTTGGCATAGCCAAGCTGTGCAGAAGAGACTGGTTCTACTGGGAAAACAGCCCGTGATGTTGTGTTGTCCCATGCACAGGCACTCAGCTCGACACAGCCAGAGCACACTTTCGTCTCAGGACAAGCAGCTCTTGGGCACAGAGGACACACCGTGTGGGCATGGAGATGTCCCCCCACACATCTGGGGACTTGGGTTGTGCTTTTCCTGGCCTCAGTCTGCAGCAGGAAGCCCGAGCACATCGAATTTACTGCATGGACGCAGCTGAGAGAGTGAGCCCCATGTCTGACCCCGAAGAAACGAGGCTGGGCTTGTTAAACTGGGGCTGTGCCAGGGGTGAGTGCCGGCAGCCCATGGCACACCTGCACTCTGTAGCATACCACCCCCCCCCCCCACCCCCCCCCGGAGTGGTACCTCCTCCCCAGCCCCACTTTTGGGCAGCTCAGTGCCAGAGGGGACCATTACCACCTCTGTGCTGATGCTCCCAGATGCCACAGCCCTCATCCCACCCCAGAGCTCCCCATTTTACCTGGAGCTGTGTGTCCGGCAGCCCATGGCACACCTGCACTCTGTAGCATACCACCCCCCCCCCCCACCCCCCCCCGGAGTGGTACCTCCTCCCCAGCCCCACTTTTGGGCAGCTCAGTGCCAGAGGGGACCATTACCACCTCTGTGCTGATGCTCCCAGATGCCACAGCCCTCATCCCACCCCAGAGCTCCCCATTTTACCTGGAGCTGTGTGTGTCG
>NW_010413262.1:107192-116560 GCF_000710305.1 Buceros rhinoceros silvestris | reverse complement strand
GTGTCGCAGGGGGCGAGTGGGTGCCAACAGCAGAGAAGGGCAGACATGCCGGTGCCAGCTGCCTCCAGCTGCAGGGACAGGAGAGGTTGAGCTCCGTCCTCAACCTTCCTTCCAGAGGGCAATCCTCCCCAGCAAGGCTGCAGAGAGCTGCCAAGGTTTTTGGGGAATAAAACCAGCACTCGGGGAGGGGCTGCAATAGCTCAGTGTTATGGGTGGGCAGCTGACCGTGACCACAGCTTAGGACAGGGCTGTTACCAGCTGGGCTCATGTCTGCCTGTTCCCAGCTCAGAAACATGCTTGAGAGCATCCACAGGGGAGCGTGGGTGTCCATGCAGGGCTGAGGGTATTCCGAAACCACAGCTGAAGCCCTGTGGGATTTCTCTGGGCTGCACATCGGGGGCCTTGTGCACCCCCAGCTGCCAGGCGCAGGCAGCCAGCTCTCTTTAACCCGCTTCGCGGAGGGCTGTGACCCCCTGCAAACCCTTGCTGTGTGGAGATAGGCTTGGATAGAGCATGACCTGTCCTCAGATGACTGAAGCTTAACCAAAATAACCCTGGTCCAAGCCAAGTCGGGCTGCCAGGACAGCCTTTTGCATCAGTTCCCTAAATTAGAATAATACTGAAGTGAAGCTGGCATGGGGACAAGCCTGGTGGTGTGAGGAAGGCAGGAAGGACAGCAACAAATTCCCAGGCCCCTTTGGCAGCAGTGGGTCAGGCTTCCTCTGGGGTGAAGAGGCTACAGGTCTCTGGAGACAGGGGACAGGAATCAGGGCTGTGGTGTCACTGATGGCCCCACTGCCAGCTCGGCATCCCGCAGCCCCGCTGCCAGGTGTGCTCCTGCTACCCAGCTGTGCAGCCCAAGAGGACACAAGTGCCGGCAGAAGAGGCTCTCACCCAGGAGAGCTGTAGCAGCTCTCCTGCAGGATGTTGGCTCTTTTTTTTCTTGCTTTGGGCGTGCTGAAGCCTGATGTGAATGGGTTTGACTGCAGAGTCCTCCAGGCACTGCAGGGGTCACTGGGCAGGAGGTTCTCCTCTGAACACCCCACCAACCCCCTGCACCGTGTGCAGGGGAGTGGAGGGGATGGTCCAGCTGCTGGGGGTGAGTGGCTGGGGCAGGAGGCAAAGGCTCCCGGCTCAGCACTCCCTGGGTGACATCCCAGTGGGGGGGCCTGGCCTGGAGGTGTCAGTGTCTACAGCGGTGCTTTAAGCCAGCAAAGGGCATGTGGGGACATCCCTTCATGTGGTCTGCAGGAGCGGGGAGGGGCTGCCTGGTGACAGGATCTGTGGGATTTGAGCCTGTGAAGGGGATGCTGTGGCCAGGGAGTTCCTGCTCTGTTCCCAGCCGCTAAGCTTTTCTTCAGGCTTCCAACCTGCAGCCTCAGGAACTGGCAGAGGGGTTTGGGGAGAAATGGCCTGTGGTTTGAGGAGGTCTGAGAGTCCCTGTGGAGTTCCCTCTCTGCTCCCAGCACCAGGCTTCAGCTGCCAGGTGAAAGACATCTTGGTTCCCCCTTTACTTCCATGTCCCAGGGGTCCTGCTTGGAGCCACGCTGTGGCCCTGAGAAAGACTGGAGGTGGCTGTCACACCCTGTCATCGCCTCTCTGCAATTGCACGGGACACTTGCGCTGCTGCCAGGCCCCTTGCACGCACACCAGCAGGATGGCCACTGGAGGACCTGTGCCCCCAAAGCAGAACCATGGGCACAGCATGGCAGTGGGGATGCACGTTAACAGGAACCAAACACGCCTGGGAGGGCTCTGCCATGGCTGGAGCCGTGCAGCCTGCTCTGCTGTCAGGGAGGAGGCAGGAGGTGGGTGGAGTCAGGAGCAGGCAGGGATGTGGAGGGGTAAATCCCTGCAGTGCACTGGGGTGGGAGTTGAGCAGAGTAAGACCCTAACACAGGGCTGGGGGTGCCCATGGTTCCCCTAAGGAGCCCCCTAATGCCCTGGGGAGGGTGGTGCTGGCGATGCCACCACACACAGCCAGATAAGACGTCTTGAAAAGCTGTATCTTGACAGTGGCTGAGGGACCGCAAAGGTCAGGAGCAAATGAGCATTGGGTTTGGGCTCCAGGAGCAGCAGCAGGTTCACAGCTGGCTCACCATGGGGACCCGCCACCCTGGGGTGGCACCACTAGGATCCCACAGCTCTCATGGTGAGGACAGCCAGCTGCAAAGCACCAGTCCCCTCCCCGGAAAAAAGCACGGTTCAGTCCAAGCAACAACGAATGCAAAACATGAGAGTTTTGGCAGGAAAAGATTTCTGGGGAAATTCCAGCCTGGCAGAATGGAGACCTCGGCACACACAGGAAGGGGTCGGGTCCCTGGAGGCAGGATCAGGCAGGATCGTTGTGATCTTCCCTGCTGGAGACAAAAAGAAATCAGCAGGCAGTTTTCCTCACAGAAATTTTTCAGTATTGGAAGAGAAGCCAACGAGCCCCATCACCCAGGGCAGCAGGTGCTGCCATGGGCAGGGCAGATGGAGCAGCTCAGAGGGGACCTGCCAGGCACCAACGACACCAACCCCTGTCTGCAGGGCAGTGCCAGTTGGTGACAAGCAAATCGCTGGCTGCTTTGGGGGCGTAGCTGGTTTCCTGGAGTTGCAGTAGAGAAATTGGATGCCTGGTGTAACCGGGCCACAAGATTTCCCATGTGATTCTTGCAGACATCAATGGGCATCCTATTGGGATGAGGGGTTTGGAGGATGCGCAGAACTGTAGTGGAAATCCTGAATCCTTCAAGGGTATTATTTAAAATGATTTTACTGCATATGTGTATTTTGGCAAAAGCAGAAAAATGCCTAAACTCCTAATTCTGCCCTTTCTCTGTGCTTTGGAGAAGCTGCCCAGTGCCTTTCCCACAGCACCAGGACCTGCAGAAACCCAACCCTTCCTCTGCAGGGGCATCCATCGCCCATCACCACACCGGCAGGAGCAGCCTCACTTTGCCTCCAGCCCTGGGACTCCCAAAACCGGCCCAACCCCACCCAGGAGGGAGAGGGAGTCCTCCCAGCCCACGCAGGCCCAGCAATGCCCAGCACAGCCCACCCCTCCCAGCAGTGCAGCGGTCGCTGGGCAGGGTGACATCAAGGGAGGATGAAGATCTAGATCTGGCCACCACCATGGCTCCCAGGCAGCTCACTGGGAGCATTAAGTCCTGCCTTTTGGAGGCTCTGATGAGCATCCCAGCACACCGGCTTCTCTTCCCAGGACTGACGTCTCCCAGGTCATGCACTCCCTCTCCCTTCGCATCGATGGATGTGGTCACCCCTGTCGTGTTCCCATTTGTGAGGTTGCTCTGAGCAAAAAATTTCTGGACAGGGCAGTAGCTGATGTCTCTGCACTTGTCTGCCCAGGGTAAATCTGTCCTGCCCAGGCGAGGGTGAGTGACGGACAGATGGACAGATGAGGAGCATCAGACAGAGGGGTTTCTCTGCCCCAGGCTGGTGTTGCTGGCTCAGGCGCAGTGAGGCACCACCACAGTCCTGCTGGGAGGGAAGGAAAGGGGACAGAGGGTCCTGCAGCCTCACCGAGACCCAGCCCTCCCTGGTCTCGGCTACTGGAGGCAGGGAATAAGTGAATATATTTTGTGATGTTCAGAACTCCCAGAGAAAAACCTGAAAATGTGGCAGAAGACAACTTCTGAGGCTTTTGATAGACAGATATTTTACAGGATGCACCAGGCTATGGGATCTCTGCTTTCCCATGGCCTTATCACCTGCAGCGGGAACCAGTGATGCTGGGGGAGATGCTGGTAGCTGCTGTCCCCAGTCTCCTGCCTCTGTGATCTGAAGATGTTTTGGCAGCTGCTGTGGGGCAAATAAAAGGGCTACAAGAACAGCCAGGCCAAGGCAGTGGCTGAATCCTACATGAGGGGCTCAGCCCAAGGTGGCCCCCGCTCTGCTGGGGACTGCAGTGGGGTGCTGGGATTTGCAATGATCCCTGGTGGTGGCAGCTTTGACGTGCTCCTGGGAGAAGGGTCCGTGTTCCCAAGATGATGCGAGGGAGGGATCCATCCTTTCTCCTTACAAGCACAACCCAAATGCCAGCTCCCAGCAGCACCGGACCCTCCCTGGGTTTGCTGAGCACTGGGTGAACCTGTAGCCTTGCAGGGCACCTTACTAGGTTGCTCATGTCATCTGCCTGACCTTGGGGATGGGTGGGAAGGGGGCATCATGCTGGCCATCGATTTCCCATCTGGATCTGTGAGCTAAGAGGATCAGATGCTCTGCTCCGCAGAGCTCTCTCCAACTTGGCTATTTCTTTGTGCCTTGAACAGCAATTAAGAATAAAAGTGGAGCTGCCTTTGCCTGCGAAAGGCTCTGTCTGACTTCTGTCTCCTTACTGCAGTGCTGCTCTGATTTCCATCTCATGCATATCTTATTTAACATTCTGGATACTGTTTTGAGTGCCCCAATATTTTAAAATAAATTGCTGCATGTAAAAGACTTAATGTCACATTCTGTTATTCTGACTGTTAAAAGAAAAGTGAAATCTTCAATGGGGCTAGTGGAGCAGAAGCAATCACGCAGAGGGAGGTCCTATTAATGTGTATTACGTTTCATTATTCCAGCACTGCATGTCAACTGGCTTCTCATCAGAACTCACGCAACAGATCACAGCATTAACTCCTTGCAGCCAAACAGGGGGCCAGACTTTTTTCAACTCTTTCTGTGTTCCTCACTTCCCTGGCGTCGTCTCCCTGATGCTGTTCCCATGGCCTCGGCGCGCACATGCACGCTCCTGCGCACGCTCCTTGGCGCTGCGGCACAACCTGCCCCCTCCCACCTCGCCCACAGCCTTCCTCCCTGCTGAGAAGGAGCATGGGGTGGGCCAGCAGGGAAGAGGGGGGACAGCTGTGGAGATGGGAGAGGGAAGGGGGTGATGGAGGGGGATGCATGTGGGAAAAACAACCGGGAGAGGGGATGGGAGATGATGAGAAGAGGATTGAGACACCAAAGAAGAGGGTCCTGCCATGCTGCCTTCTGCCAGCTCCCCAGCTCCATAAGATATCCCATCAGGGGTGTCACCCCAGCGGCTTCCTGCCCCTGGAGGTCTCTCCAGTCCCCGGGTAGTTTGGTATCTCCAGTCCCTTGGCTGTTGTCCTTCCCATTCTCCTGCTAGCAAATGCTCCCTGGACACATCTACAAAGCACCCACTGGCTTTAGGGGTGTGATGTGCTGCGGGAGAAACACCCTCGTGGTGAGGAAGGGCATGTGGGGAAGAGGAGGGTCTGCATTCTTGGGTCAAACACACAGACCGTGGGTGAAGGGGAGGTGGAGGGACCCACTGGAGGGGATGAAAAGAGGCTACAGGGAAGGAGAAAATGCCAACCCTAAAGTACTGGTGGCCCAGGCAGGATTTTAAGCTTCATCTTTCCCCATTGTCTGTGATGAAGAGACTCCAGCTCCACTACGGTCTATGACCCACTGGAGGGGATGAAAAGAGGCTACAGGGAAGGAGAAAATGCCAACCCTAAAGTACTGGTGGCCCAGGCAGGATTTTAAGCTTCATCTTTCCCCATTGTCTGTGATGAAGAGACTCCAGCTCCACTATGGCCTATGAGGAAACAGGCAGCCCCGTGGTGCAGTGCCCTGCACATGCTGAAGTGCAGGAAAATGGGCTGAGGTCCAGCTCTTGTTACCATCAGCTGTGGTCCACTGTGCATGGGGCTGTGAGGACCCATATGGCTGAAGGGCACCTCTGTTCAGGGAGATGGAGGCTCTCTGGAGAAGGTGAGCTGATAAATGCAACATCCAGAATGCCTGCCACAGCCCACTGGGGATGGGGGGTACTCAGGGCTGGCCTGTGGGCTGGGTTGGCATTGGTAATGCCAGTTTGCTGGACACAAAGCCCAAGGAAGGCATTGGAGAGGAACCAGAGTAGCATTTTTCTGCTCCCACCACAGGGACTGGCCAGCCCCAGTAAGAGACTGGGGAGCACTAGGTCCTGGCACAGCCTCTGGGCCCCAGCCTGCCACCAGTTGATGGCAACCAATTGGTTGCTTCCCCACCCTCCTGCTCACGAGAGGAATAGATGCGAAAGCTTTGTCTCTAATCCCCCTTTTCCCAGTGTATCCCTCTTCTGCCTTCCACATCCCAGCAGCGCACGACTCTCTGGGTGTGGGGATGGACAGCAAACACTGCTGGGCACCTGCGAGCTGGGAAGAGGCAGCAGGTTTGTGAAGAGGGTGCTGGGCAGGACCTCATCCAGCCGAGCATGCAGGGGACAGGGGACAAACATCTGTCTCCACTGACTTGCTTCTGTTAGCTTGGTCTATGCTGGGAAACCCCAGCTGCGTGTGAGCCCGAGAGTCCCTGCGCAGTCTGGGCAGGGGAGCCTTGCCAAGTACCCCCACTCTGCAACAGATTGCAAAGCATGTGTATTTAAATCACACAGCACAGAAACATCTTTGCAACCCGTTTGGGGAGCAAAAAGCCACCACAGGCTTAGTGAGGAGCCACTCTGCTGTCCCAGGGAGCGTGGGCAGGAAGCGGTCAGCGGTGATGTGGAACTGGGGCTGTGGCTGATGGCATGTGTGTCCCAGTCGTGGAGATCCTGCTGATGGCTGGCAGCACACAGGGGAGCTGGCAGACAGGCTGTAACAATCATGGGGAAAAAGGATTTGGGGGCAGCAAGGAGGGAGGTCATGTGGGATGGAGCAGGGAGGGCACATGAGGATCCTTCAGGCCTGGGGGGTTCCATCTGTGTCCTTGGACACGAGGGGATTGCAAAGTCATGGGGAATGGTGCTAAAGCCCTTAGCCTCTCCTCTGACTCCCACTCTCCAACCCAGTGGTCCTGTAGAAGCCTCAGGTACCGATATGGGAGTGTCACATCTGCCACAGGCAGCAGGACTGCACAGAAGACACGCAGGGGTGCGGCCAGATGGGTATGAACGTGCTCCCAAACCCAACACCCACCCAGCCCAGGTGATGCTGGATCTGCCTTCTGCATCTTGGGGCAGGTGGGAGCACCTGCCCAGGGGTTGCCTGTGCTGCCTTCCCTCCTCAGGGATGATGTAACTGCTTGGGACTGGCACCACGGGGCTGGCCCCTGCTCCAGCACCAGCTCCGAGTTTCCTGTCCCTCTCAGCATCCTTCCAGGGCCAAGTCAGAGGTCCAAAACCAATCCAGCCGGTGTGAGCCCATTGCAGGGCCTTTGGCAGGAGCAGTGGAGCTGCAGTTTGTGGCTGTGGCTTGGCGAAGGGGATGTTGGGAAGCCCAGGCATGGGAACGCATCAGGGTGCTGGGGCTGCTCGTGGAGGGTGGCAGAGGATTTCTCTGGGGAAAATGATAATCCTGCAAAAATAACGTATTGTGCAGCAATCAAAGTTGGGTGGGTTTTACGTCCGTTTTCTGGAGGTTTGTTTTGTTTTCTGCCCCAGCTTTTCACATCCTCTGTTCCTGTATTTGCTCCTTTGTTTTTTTCCCCTCTTGTGGTTTTGAGGGATTGAGGCTTTTCTACAACAGCAATTAAAGTCTGGGTTAGGAATTTCATGGGTGGTGGGAAAAAAAGCTTATTTTTCAGTTCAGTCCGTTTCAAGTTAAATACCTGATGCTCCCAAACCTCTGCCCCAGTTCAGGCCAGGGACTTCAATGCCACAGCAGGAGGGTGATGTACATCTACTGGGTGTTGAGAGGAGCTGGTGTCAGTGAGGACTGCGGGTAGAGAGACTCATTGCAAGGGGCACCTCTGCACCCCGAGAGTGCCCAAAACTCACCTGACACCTCCTGAGCTGCTTCCACTCCAGTATGAGTTCCTCTGCTCCAGTCTGTAGCAGGGAGCCGGGGACAGCAGGCATCACATGTGCCATCTTTCCCCACTGGCCTTTCCTTCTCTTCTTCTTCCAGTCTTTCAAAAAATGTATTAAAAAAAGAAATAAGACATCTCCCTAACCCATTTCTGACCGCCTGCCCCCTTCTCTCCCCAACCCATTTCTTTCCATCCCTTCCCAAGTGCTGCTGCTGGTGGTTCTGCTGCCCTGGCTCTGTTCCCCCCACCATCCCCAGAAGACCTGTTCCCCACCCTGACCCATCTCTTGCCACAGAGAACTTGCAGCAAGCTCAGGGTGTGGGGACTGAGCGGGTGCTGGAGCCAAGCCCAGCAAACACACACGGCAGGACATCTTCACAGGCAAGGGATGGGCCAAGGAGTCTGGAGTGAGGCGAGGCAAAGTGTGCTGCTCAGCAGCAGAAAGGAAGGGGAGGGAGGGGTCCCTTCCTCTGCCCTTGCACTTACTGAGGCTAAAAAATGTGGCACCAGAGTCACTTATCCTTCATCTGCATCTCCTCCCAACTGTCTGGGCTGAGGAACACGCAGCACTTCAGAGCTGCTCAGCAGTACCCTGGGTCTGTACCCCAGGAGAGCAAATGATGCATTGCTTGCACCTTCCAGTGGCCCTTCCCAATAGGCTGAGCCCTGTCCTGGCATGAGTGAAGAGCACAGAGGTGTGGGATGAAGCATGTTCTAGTGGAGAGGTTCCATTTTCAGAGCTACGACCCCCAGTAAGGCAGGAGAAAGGTGCCCAGCCCCAAGGGGCTCCTTGCTCTGCCCTAGATTCATGGCACTGCTTGTCCACCAGGCCTGACTGCTTTGTCTGCACTGAGACCCCATCCAGTCCTTCTCATTAAATCGGCTTTGCCCAACATCAGCTGGCACGTGTGATGGCCAGTCTGATCTGGAGTGGTCTCATCCCCTGCATGACACGGTACTACTGCTTTGGTGAAGGTGGGAGATAGTTCGGTAAGGTTTTGCTACCTAAACCTCTACCAACCCTGTCCAGAGCCCAGATGTGGATGCTGGGAGAGACTCAAAGCTCCTATTACCCAGTTATGCACCAAGCTGTAATAGTGGCAGTGGTGGCCTCTGGAGAAGCTCACATGGGTCAAGGGATGGCTGCAGCAGGATGCACACACCCACACTAGACTGGCCTGGATAGTCCATGTCTTTGGTCACCCTGAAGCTAAGTGGGATGCATCACCTCACCCTCCCTGGCCAGGCTGCCTTCCTCTAAGCCATCCCTGTGATATGCACAACCCAGGACACCCTCCACCTCTGTGGCTATCTCCAGTCCAGGCCCCAGAGCCCCCCCGAGCTCACCCCTGGCTCTTGCTTTTGTTTCTCAGGCTGGCCTCGCTGTGGGTGCCTCCTGTTGCTGAGCTGCGCGGGAGGCTGCGAGGTGACCCCTGACATTAACCTAATTGTTCCCTCTCTTTGATTAGATGCACCACAAAGCTGGTAAATGGATCAAATTAAATTTGAGTGGCGGCAGCACAGCTTTGGAACGCTGATTAGATTTGAAAATACCACATTTAAATATCTTAGCATTTGTGAGGATTAGGAGAGAAAGGGGGAGTGCGAGCAGTGGGGGA
>NW_010413262.1:105523-107052 GCF_000710305.1 Buceros rhinoceros silvestris | reverse complement strand
AGGGGGGGGGAAGTGCCACTGCCAGCCCCCCCCCCACTTCTGGGCTGGGATGCTCAGCCTGGATCACCCACCAGCCCAGCGGAATCGGCACCGTCTCTCTGATTTGGCATGTAGAGGGTCACTTCCAGGCTCCAGGATTGGGCACGTTGCTCCAGGTTCATCTGAGGTTTAGCACCACTGGATGCAATGGGTTTGCTCTCCCACCTCCCGCCACACCGCTGTCCCCCCTCATCCCCACCCGCCTGCTCTTAAATGTCATGTGGAGTCGCTGAGATTTATGCTGCGCCATGAACTGTGAACGGCAACACAAGTCCATAAATGGGAAAGAAAACCAGAGCCCGGACAAGGAAACTGGTCCTGGGCCTGGATGCTGACCATGGCAGGGCTGTCTCCTGCGCACTGAGCCCTCCCTGCTGTGGCACCACGGCTCCAGCCAGGGAACAGCCCCCAGCGCCTGCCAGCCACAGACCTTGATGCACTGGGACCCCAAACCCCCTCTCCCACCAGCCCGACTCTGCAGCACTGTGGGGGGAAGACCAGGGCTGGATTACTTGTCCGAGTGAGTGCTGGAAGTACTGCAACCAGGCTGGGCAGGGGGCTGATGCTAGGTAGGGCCCCCCTCCCAGAGCACACAAGATGTCAACTCTGAAAGCTCATAGGAGAAATTTGCAATGATGTACCTGTTGTGTGAGCGTGTGTGTGTCTGGGGGGAGGGAGAGCTGGTGCTGCTCGAGGCAGGTGGACGACGGAGGAAAGCGTATGGGGCTAATTCCTCTGTGGAAGATGCCAGATGTCACCAGAGCTGTCGCTCACAGGGAATTTTGGCCCACTCTGGTTCTGAGGGATCACACTGAGGATGGGAGTGTGGGGAGAAAGACAAGGAAGCTCAGCCCCTGCCAGGCCCCATGGGGAGGAGGAGATATGGCTCTGGAATGATGCTGCTTGCTAGCACTTGTCAGGAGAAGCCCTATACCAAAAGGAGGTGGTGGTCAGCCACTGTGCTGGGGGAGGGCAAGGCTCCATGAGACCTGGGGAACTTCTGCTTGGAGTGGCAGCTGGCAAGAAATGCATGCAGGATCTGCCCATGCTCAGACTCGTGGCCTGCAGCCACCAAGAAAGCGTTTCTGGAGGTGCAAACCCAGGTGTGTGTGCATGCACACACGTACACTTGAATGCTCCCTGTGCCATGTGCATGTTCCTGGCTTGTACCAGCACTGGTGTGGTCAGCAGGACCAGGGCAGGGATCCTCCCCCTGAACTCAGCACTGGTGAGGCCACACCTCGAATCCTGGGTTCAGTTCTGGCCCCTCACTCCCAGAAGGACATTGAGGGGCTGGAGCGTGTCCAGAGAAGGGCAACGGAGCTGGAGCAGGGTCTGGAGCACAATGCGCTGAGGAGCGGCTGAGGGACCTGGTGGGGTTGAGCCTGGAGAAAAGGAGGCTCCGGGGAGATCTTCTGGCTCTGACAACTCCCTGACAGGAGGGTGGAGAGAGGTGGGGGGGGGGGTCTCTTCTCCCACGGAACAAGCGA
>NW_010413262.1:105009-105365 GCF_000710305.1 Buceros rhinoceros silvestris | reverse complement strand
CCCAGCCCTGGAGGCGTTTCCCAGCCGTGTGGAGGTGCTGCTGAGGGACAGGGGGCAGTGGGGACCTGGCAGTGCTGGGGGAATGGGGGGACTCAATGAGGTTAAAGGTCTCTTCCAACCCAAAGGGTTCTGTGGTTCTGTGCATGACAGAGCACGTGCAGTGATGTGCACAAGTAAAGCCACGTGTGCCTGGAGGTGAGCAGGGCGTGTGCGTGGGAGCACTATGGCAAGCGGGTGGTGGTGACATCACCAAAGCACAGGCACATCCGTCAAGAGTGAGCAGGAGGCAAGCCAGCCCTCTGCTAAGCAGAAACATCTGGGGCACATCTGGCTCCCATCAGAGGGACTCCAAAATA
>NW_010413262.1:103143-104817 GCF_000710305.1 Buceros rhinoceros silvestris | reverse complement strand
CCCCTGGCCCCAGCCACTCCCGGGGGCCAAGCCCCCGCCCGCCTCCTTCCAGCCATCCTCCAGCCAGAAGAGTTCCAGGAAAAGGAGACGTGAGATTCAAAAGGCAAACTGGCCCGGTGGGGTACAAGGGAGGAAGGGAGGAGCTGTGAGGGTTTGCAAGTTGCTCTGTGCCTCTGGCCTCCCTGCAGCCAGCGGAGCTGGAGCTGCTGGCAGCAGCAGGGAGTGCTGGTGGCTCAGGGAGGGGGCTGGGAGCCAGCTTTGCAAACCTGCCCCTGGAAGCCAGCTCTGCCAGGCCACTGAGATGGTCAAAAATGGGTGTGGGGTCTGTCCTTACAGTGACCAGCCTCCAGATGCCCGTCTGCCACCAGATCTCTCAGGTGGCCTTGGAGCACGTCCAAGCATCCTCTCTGTCTTGGAGTGCGCTTGAGCGCCAGAGCTCAGGAGAACCCCAGGAGCGAGGAGTTTTATGGTTATAGCAACAAGATGTGGGTGATTCAGTTGTCAGCAATAAATCCCAGCCTGGAGAGGACAGTTAAACAGGGAATGTCCCACTGGAAATTTTGACATTTCAACACTATTTCCTTTCTGACAATAAATGTTAAAAAGCGCAGAGTCCCAACACCTCTGTGAGGTGTGAATGCACAGGTGGGATTGAAGGACGTTACTTCATCTAAGTCAGGTGCTCTGAGTTCATCAGTGGAAGCCACAAGATTTTACTCCCATCCCAGGTAGCAACGATGAATCCAGACAGGCTGAGGGATGCTGGGCAGGGCAGCTGAGAACACACTTTTTGGTCCTACACAGATGCTAGCCTCAAGTTGAAGGCCCTGGCTCCTTCGCTCCGAGGTGCTGACTCCCAGGGTCACTGTGTTTGAGAGCACTGAAGACTGAGCAAGGCAAATGTGAGATTTATGGGGCTTGTGTAAGGTTTGCAGCCTTGGTGCTGGCAGATCTGAGACTACCCAGGCACTGGAAGGCTGACTTGAATTGTGCGGGGTGAGACACCCAACCTCCAGTGAGCTCTAGGTGCTCCTGCTGCTCCTCACCCATCTCCATCCCTCTGCAGATCTCCCCTGGCTGAGCCAGGACATCTTGCAGGGAAACACCTGGACAGACTTGACATCACAGTCTCCACCGACCTCCTCCAGCACTGCTTGTCCCCTGCCCAAGGGACCCAGAGGCTCCCAGGCCATCCCTGCTGGACACCCAGGGAGCCCACACTTGCCTTTGGGCTCTCAGCACGGGTTGAGGTAGCAATGTGGGAACACTTGACAAGGGAGTGAGGGAACTGAGACACATCTGCTGGTGTCTGAGCCCGGGGCTGTGTGCGCAGGGGGCAGCCAACCTGCATGTTGCTGCTCATGCAGCAGAGCCTCTTGCTCTGAGGAGCTTTGCTCATGTGTGTGTGGGTGCAGAGGGCTGGGTGTGTGCGGGTGTGCAGTACATGCAATGGCTGCATGCCCTGTGCCTCTCCTGACCAGGAAGATGTGCCCTGTGTGTGGGGTGGGTGCTGGGGGGTGCCTGCAGGCTGCGGGGCTCAGATCTCTGTTGCGCCCCAGAGTGCGTGTCCAAACCTGCTACACAAACCCCTCAGTGTGGAGTGGGATGACTTGAGAGAGCTTGGTAAGAGCCTGACTCCAAAAACAGGAGGGCCCAACACATACCCTGGCCTCC
>NW_010413262.1:85700-102817 GCF_000710305.1 Buceros rhinoceros silvestris | reverse complement strand
GCGGCGGGCAGACAGCAGAGTGGATTTCTGCTTGAGTGGTTATTATACCGTCGATTTGAAGAGACAGATGACGGCAGTGGCAGAGGAGGCAATAATTGAAAGCGCCATGAAACATTAATGAATGCCCAGGGACTGGATCAGGAGTTGTTAACGCTCACTTCGCTCTCTCTGTCTCGCTCTCTTTTTAAAGTCAAAATTGTTCCACTGCCCTCTAGGCGAAGGATTTTTTTTTTTTTTTCTCCCAGATTTAAAGGTGTAGGCACCCACCAAAGGAGCCCTGCTCAATTGCTAATCGCATCAGCTCTCCAGTGGCTCTTCCGGGAGGGGCAGCACCAACTGACTGATTACACAGAGCTAACTGCAGTGCTCGCATCCGTAATCCACAGGTTCCACCCATGGCACTCATGGGAGTGGTGCAGGGGGACAGGGGAGCCGAGGTGGGGCAAGAGGTGGCAGGGAGTGCCAGCAGTGACGGCACCATCCCCTCTGCATGCACATCCCTGGAAAGCACCGGACCCACGGGAGAGGAGCCAGCCCTCCTGGTCTGAGGGGATAAATCATCCACCACCCACCAAGCAGGCAGCACGAGCCATGGTGCTGCCCGCGGCCTGTCGCTGCTCAGAGGAGCAGGGAAAACAGCCCAGGGAGCACCTCTCAACCAGGAAGCTTCCTCACAGGCCCTGCAGATGCTCTCTGTGCTGTTTGCGACTTAGAGGTGCCTTAGGGGCTGAGGAACAAAGAGCTTTTAGCAGAGCTGTCGGCAGCACCAGGGAGGTCCCTGACCTGCAGGTATCGGGCTGTCGCTCAAACAGGGCTTAGCCAGAGGCTGGGGGATCCCCTGGCTTTGCACCGAGGGATCTGACATCAGTTACTGTCTGCTGCTCTGGCCCTGAAAGGAAATTAAAAGCCCTTGCCTAAAGTGGAGGTGAAGCACTAAGTACCTCTTCCCCTGCTTTTCTCTCTGGAGACGAGCAGAGGGATGACACAGTGGGGTCCTTGTGTCCCCTGCGCAACCAGGGCACAAGGACATCGGTGAGTTTAAGAGATCTTTTCTAGGGGACAAGGACACAAGAACCAGCTCCTGGGGACAGCGGGGCTTGTGGGCTGGCTTCTGGTCCCTGGGGAGTGCCTTTCGCAGCCCTCCTCTCCTGGGCATGCTCAGGACTCCACAGCTCCTAGAAGATGGCAACACTCGATGCCCGGCTCCCAACAGCAGCTCTGCAGCTGGACAGGACACAGTGGCAGGGCCATGGGCAGCCCAGGCTGTGCTTTCAGGAACAGGAGGTAGCCCCACATCAGTGGAACATGGAGCAGGCTGCACTGTTCTCCATGATTCACACATAACCCCCAGGGTTAATCCAGGCTGTGCACCAGAAGAACTGATGCGCTGGGTGAACGAGAGCAGGGTGAGCGCTGGCCCTGATGGGGGCAACTGGCCCAGGACAGCAAAGAGCTGTTGCGGCTGGTTCTGGCCACCTGAGCAGTCCAAGCAATCCTGAGGTGGCTCGAGACCCCGTGACACGCAGCTTGTCTCCTCCAGCACCTTGTCCGTCAGGGGCTGTACTGGCTGCTGCGGGGCCAGTGTCTGCCTGCGCAGAGCGGGAGCAGGGCAGGAGCAACTGCGGCAGTAATGATGGTAACGGTTCCTAATGAGACGAGGAGACCAGGGGCTTAACCATGGCCCAGGTGAGGCCTTCGAGGCTACGTGGTGACAGCGATTGGCAGTGACAGTGTTGAGGAGCCCTGCTGCAAATTGGGACTGTCATTTCTCCTCACTGTCACTGCAGCCTGAGCTGGTGCAGCCCTGATTCATGAGGGGAAGCTGCTCACACCCCGGCTGGGACCCTGTCCCTAGTGCTACACCGGTGTCCCACGGCTTTCTCTTTCTGTGTTCCCATGCACAGGACTGGAACAATTTTGTTTGTATCACACCACTTCCTCATCTCTGGGTCCCACCCAAGGCATCTCCACCATGGGAATCAATGGTGGAGGGATGGCCTCAGGTCATGGTCGTGACCACAGGACCCACAACAACCCCAGAGATCTCCGACCACAGCCCACGCTGCCTCTTCTCAGCCTCTGCCAGCAATGAAACCTTGAATATGAAATCCAAGAGGCACAACAGAATTTTGACAGAATTTTGCCTGTGAGGCTGGCAGGTTGAACACCCTTTGGACTGTGAGGCCAAGTTACTGGGGGGTCTCAGAGGAGCCTTTGGTTTCTGCGGTTCTTCCCAGGTTTTAGTGCTGGCTTGAGGGAGGAGCTGAGGTGGAAAGATCTGTGCTGGAAGAGGCTCAGCAGGGGCACAGAGAGATGGGAATGAGCATGCTCCTGCCTCAAACAAAAAATAGGACCAAGAGTTGCAACATCATTGGGAATATCTTTCCCATCTCATCTTTGAGCACTGCAGTGACAGGGCAGCTCTAGAAGTGTTATGAGGTGTATTTGCTCCACCATCACTGAAAGCATTGAAACACCTGAGGGGCTTGGGACAGATGCCTGTATCAAGGCAGGTGAAGAGGTCCTGGTGGTGTATGTCACCTCTTCTCCAGCAGCTTTGTCCCCAGGAGATGGTGGGATACTCTGCTGTTCCTTTGCTTGCACAAACGCTTGTGCCCCGGGGTGGCTTCAGTGCCCAGGGAGGATGTGCTGTGCTGTGCGATTCCTCCTAGACACATGGCCATGGGGCATGTCTCCTACCCGGCTGAGTGTGACCAGGAATATCAAGAAAAAAGCATTCTGCCTGCAGCCTGGCTCCCTGCGAGAGGTCCCTGAGGGCCGAGGCAGAGGGTGAGGTGGGGTAATCCCACTGGCTCTTTGCTAAGGGACTATGCCTTGTGTCTCCAGCAACCCACCTATATCATCTGTGACATCTTGGTTACCTCCTTGTCCTTCCCTCTGTCCTGTTGGTCCCTGATGGCTCAGTGCTGGTGTGCTTTACCCCCGTCTCCTCCACAGCCTGACTTTCAGGCTCCTTTCCCAGGCTGCAGCATCAGCCCACTCCTGCCTTATCCCACCTGCCCCATTCCCCTTCAGAGCATCTCTAACGCCTCTGGTGGTGGTGTCACTCTGCCCATCCTGAGTCACACAGAGGGATGGGGTCCAGGCACCCACCCAGGAGAGCAGCAGACCTGTTGTCATCCCACCGCCCCTTCCCCACCAGCCATGGCTGTCGCTTCCCCGGGAGAGAATTGCCAGGGAGGTGCCGAGTGTATTTTTAGCTTTGCCGTTCGTGTCTGATAAGTGTTTTGACCTTTTTGAGCAGAGCTAATCGTGCCGTCTGCTCCTCGCTCCATCTCAGCTTATTGCTCTGCCTGCTGGGGAGATGAAGGAGGAGCTGCTGGCTCCCCACACCACCTCAATCATGGTGGGAGAGGGCTCCTTGCCTGGTACTCCCAGCTCAGCACTGGGTGTGTGTCCTCATCCCAGCAGCACACGCCTTTTGTCTTGCAGCCTCATATATGTGCTCTGAGAGGAAATGTGATTTGAAGCCCTAAAGGGATGTGATCAGAGCACCTGGGCTGGAGCCACCTGACCCTGTTTCCTGACATCCCTGTGCTGGCTTTCCTGCCTTGCTCGAAAATAGCATCACTTCCAAGCAACAAGGTATGCTTCCACCAGCATGCTCGGGTGGTACCCAGGGCTGTGCCCCAAGGACAATCTGTCCAGGGAGAAGTGGGGCAGCTCTTGGGAAGGAGCTGGCATGTCCTGGTGTGGACAGCATAGCTCTCCCCCTGCCAGTAACCAGAGCTGAGATGTGGCTGCAGAGCACCCAGAGACAATGTCAATGGCCTGGAAACTGCTGTCAAAACTGTCTGTGTCAGAAAATGGGGATTTGGGCTAAACTCCTTGCCTGTGAGAGGTGTCTCTTTGCTGGTGACGCAGCTGAATGGAGGGAGGTCACAAACCGGTCTCTGAATTCACCTCAGTTTCACCTGATTGGGCAGGGAGGGCAGGGAGAGGCAGGGAGGTGGTGAGCTGAAATGCCCTGGAACTGTGAAAAGACACCCAAATTCAGCCACCTAATCGTGGAGACACTGGAAGAAAAGTCAGACATCGGCCGTGTTCACTGCACGGGGAGCAGGAAAGGTCTTCTCAGTCCTGCTGATCCTCAGTCACCCCTGCAGCCAGTGCCCCAGAGCAGTTTTGTTGTGATAAGGTCTTGGCACATCTTCCTGTGCCATGAACATTGATGAATGGCCCCCAAACTCATCCAGCCCCCTCTGCCAGAAAGAAGACCGGACATGCTGCCAGCAGCATCCCTCCTGCTCGGTGCTGGGATATAGGGACAACATGAGGTGCCTGCTCTGGTGCCCTGGGACAGTGTGCTTTGCCAGAGCCAACAGTGCGTCTGCATGGGGAGATGCTCTGTGGTGCCACAGCAAGCACTGGAGGCAGTGAGGGCAAGGACTGGCCTGGAAGCTCCCTGCAGCGGGGTTTGCCTGCCAGGAGTGGGAAGGAACTGGTGGGATTTGGGGACCAACAACAATGCTCTGCGTACCAGCTTATCCCTGCTTGCCCAGCCCACCCTGGGCCTGCATCCCTCCTTGCAGAGAAGAGATGCAGGGAGGGGACTCTGTGGTGAGGGCAGGTGGCACTTCACTCCTACCTGGGACCTCCTGATCTGTCTGTGCCCCATGAAGACCCGACAGTGCTGATGGGGAGCTAACCCCTCCTCTGTTGCTCCCCTCTCTGCTGCTCCAGCAGACATCCTGAGCATTGCCCAGAAAAGCTGCTGTTGTCTCCTGGACATGCATCAGCCTCTGCCAGGGTGAGTTTGGTGCTTTCTGAAGCTGCAATGCTCAGAGCTGCTCTCACACCTCGATACCTCGTTTGGACAGGCAGACCTTAGGGCTCAGGATCCCCCTCTGGTATGCGGGGTCAGGAATTGCCTCTGGAGGTACCACTTTTGCTTGTCTTCTTTCAACACTGTGCATTGGAGAAGGCAGGGAGCTGCGCTCCTGGCTTCCCCAGGGCCAGCCCTGGGAGCTGGAGGCAGGTTGCTCTGTGGATCACGCCAGGCGAGCCTCAAGCCCACACTTAATCTTACTGTCTGGGAAATTAGGCAGAAAATGCTCCGATTGAGTGTGAAGGCCTCCACTGTAATTTGGAGCGAGCAGATGACACGCACTCATCATCAGAGGGAGATGAAAGCTTTTAGAGCTAGTGAGCACTAGCAAAATCTGTGAAAATCTCTTTTTTGTCAGGAGTGGTAGATACACAGGCAGATGAAAGACAGAAGATAAAATTAGCCTGTATGCAAGAGAGAGAGAGGGAGAAACAGAGAGAGAGCGGGGGAATATATCTGAGAAGACTCTTGGCAGAGAAGGTTTCTAACACCGGTGACTCAAAGGGGAGCCATAGATACGAGTGTGTGTGCTTGAGAACGCACACACGTGCGGCTGTGTTTGGCTGTACTCCCACAGCAGCACCTGGGGCTGAGCCTTTGGAAAGCCCGACATACGGCTGTGCTCATCTGTGCCAGGCAGGCAGGGAGCCTTCGCCGTGCTGCCTGTGCCCACGCCGTGACCCCTCTGCCCTGGTGCAAGCAGCTCCATCATGGGCAGCGCATCAGCAGCTCTGAGCTGTGGGGATTCCGTGACGGGCAGCTCCTGGTGAGGACACGGGACATCCAGATTTCAACAGGGGCAAATGGTGGTGGACTCTGCTGAGTGCAAACCAATGGAGAGTGAATGTGCTGACCAGCAGCCAAACTGGTGGTGACTTTGATTCCTCTTGTTTTTTTAATGCTCAGGTGGAAATGTCCAGCTCCAGATTGCAGCAGGGACCAGTTATGCTCAGAGGAGCCAGAGCAGCAGGAGATTCCCTGACAATTGAATCTGCCTCCAGCATTTTGCTGCAGGTGGCTCCAGGTCCTCACCCTTGGGCAGCAACTCTCCTGTGGTAAGGCAGGAGAGACCAGGATGGCCTCTGTCTGCTTCAGCTCTGACAGCAGGTCCTGCCCAGGGAGCCAAGAGAGTAACCTAACCCACTTCGCTGCTTCTGCTTCTGCTGCTGGAAAGGAAAGGGATGGTGGTGACTCTGCTGTCTGCAGCATCACGAGGGAAAGTGGCTGGAGTGAGCTCTGTAACCCACCAGGATGCTGGATCCCAAAGTGCCCGTGGGGTCAGGAGAGAAGGGTCCCTGCGGGGTGTGCTGCTGAGCTGCACCATGCTCACAGCCAGTCCTGCTCTCCAGAGCTGGGGTGCTCTGAGCCCCAGCACAGGCTGTGGAGATGTGGAAAAGCGGTCAGGGAAAGCACCTCAGAATGTCTCCTCGGAACAGCTCAGAACCCTCCTCTCTGGGGTGATCACCAGCTGGATGATGGGCTTAATGCTGAGAGGGGGAAGAAAGGGAAACTGCTCTCAGGTCCCCTTGCTCTCTGCACTGGTAGGTACCAAAAACTGGAAAGGCCTTTTCCTCCTGCCCACGGCTTTTGCTGCACAGTGCGTTGCCATCAGCACTGATGCAGATGTCACACCTCAGGGAGGATTATGGCCTGTTTGGGATGCTGCAGTTACACTGCACCCACCTGTGGAATGAGAGTGAAACTGAAAGGCAACCACCACCTTGGGGAGGGTTTAAGGACCTCTGTGGCTCAAGACCACCCTCCAAAACAGCCAGACCCCACAGGCACTGGCGTGTGCCTTGGATGCTCCCCATCACTCAGGGAGCAGAGGCAGGAGGACTTCCCATTGTCCTCATGATGCAGTCCCACGAGCTGCAGCATGGGGAGACTCCCTCAAGTTGTACGACACCCACCAGTGTGAGTCAAGATGAGCACTAATAACATACAGAAAAATCCCAGTGCTTCCTCCCCCGCCTTTCTCAACGTGCTGTCTAGCAGACGTGGGCTCGCTGGGAAGTCACGGGATGGGAGTTCGGGGCCAGGAGCTTGGGTCCTGCTCACCTGCCGCCCTGCCTGGTTACATGGAGATGGTGCTGTTGGGAGCATGCAGGGGGATGCAGGTGGTCCCCCAGCAGGGTGGGCGATGGATGGGAGATGTCCTCAGGCCAGGATGGGGCTGGGGGATGCCCAGGGGTCTGCGGAAGTGCGCTGCTGGTGTGCGAGTGCCTGGAGAGAAGCCCCAAGCGCTGCCTGCTCAGTTGTGCAGGCGGCTGAATGAATGAAGTAAATAACCCAGGCATGAAAAATAAGCACTGGCCAAAGCCTCCCAAGAAGCCGTCTGTACCTCCCAGCTGCAGTCCCCCTTCCCTGGCTCCGTTAACCCTCTGGGAAAGACAGCAGGGATGGCAGCTCCTGCAGCCCAGCAGACACAAACCTCTCTCTCCTCCAAGTGCTCTGAAATGTCTTTCACCAGCAGAATAATTAGAAATCTAATTCCTATTTCTCCTGCTCAGCTAATTGTCTGTGGACGATTTGATTGTAAAGGTGTCCAGTGATGCAGAATAACCATCTTATTTCTGCTAGACATTGCCTTTGCAATTAGCACTAGGGATTGCGTCGCTCTGTGCTCTCACCTGCTGGGGCTGAGGCACCAGAGCCCTGGCTCTCACCTGGCTCACCCCTCCCAGGCAGACAAGGCCAGGCAGCACCATCCCTTGGCCTGGTGAGTCCCATCGGAGACAAGAGCTCAGCTCTCCAGCAAAGCACCTGCTCCACTCTCTGCTCCATGGGGGTGATCTCCTCTCCCCAGAACTCTCAGCCTTCTATGGGAGGATCCAGGATCCAGGAGGATCCCCCCAGAAACACCAGGGAGCTCCCACTGAGGATAGAGCACGTCTCTTTGCCTGCTGGGGATTTGCTTCTCTGGATGGCTAGAGTTGAGAGGGCCTTTTTTTTTTTTTTGATAAAAAAATTCAGATTTGACAACACCAAAAGGTACTGGAAGAGTCAATTCTGCTGAACGGTTTGTTTGGAAGAAAAAATACCCCCCAAAATCAAAACATTTCATTTCAGCATTTCCAGAGTGAAATGTTTTGATTTTTTTTTTCTCTTCCAGATGACTTTGTTTCAGAGTTTCCCTTAATTTTATTCTTCTAAACATAAAAAAAATTGTGTTAAATGGCTGTGGTTGGAAGAAAATGCATTGGCTTGGTCACAACCAAACCTTTAATTTAACCCTCACCCCCCAAGAACTCCCCCACTGTTTTTTTGATTTATTAGCATTTCCAGGGATTTTCATTTCCAGGCCAGCTCTAAATTACACACGTTTTCATTTTTCCTGTCACAAACAAGTCACAGATCTGTTGCCCTCCTCTAGACAGGGACGAAGGTGTCTTGGGGGGCTGCAAACCCTCTCTGCTCACAGAATCCAGCCTCCCTGAAGCTGCCAGGCTTCAGTTTGGGACTGACCTTGTCCCTGCTCTGGCCCAAAGGTCTATGGCAGACGTCTGTCTGCTGACTGGGAGCCAGCCTGGCTCTGCCTGCCCTGAGCATCACCTGGGGAGAAGGAGGGCTTGATGGAGCTTAGAGAAAGAAGAGCTGGGAGAGGAGCTGGCCCCCACTGACATCCCTCCTGAAACGCCGGGCAGGGCAGGAGCTCTCCTGCCTCCACTGGTGACAGGGAGTCGTGACGTGGGGGCAGCAGCGGGGAGCGTGGAGGAGAAGATGCTTGTCTTATGCAGCTCATTGATTCACTACCTGAACAGGCACCAGCTCTGGGCCAAGGGGGGTTTGGGCTCCAAGGTCCAGATGGCTGCAGTAGCGAAGATCTTTCCAGCGCAAGAGGAAATCGGTATAAATAGCAGACTGTGCAATTAATTTCACCCACTCCAGATTTCTGTCCCTGCAGACCGGGAACAGCCAAAGTGCTCCTTCCAGTCCTGCTGCCTCCAAGGACCAGGGAGCTGCCGTATTGCTGGACCACACGAGGAGGTCCTGGACCCACCTCCCCTTCTCAAGCCCTGCTTGCAGACCCACCTCTACCTTCACAGCCTGATGGGTCCATCACCCAGAGCCCAAGCACGGAGGCCAGCCCTGAGCAGGGAGCACCCAAATCTAAAGCCATGACTTCCCCTGCGGAGACATGGGACATCCCTAGACAAGCTGCCATCCACCTCATGGCACGGGGGTCCCACAAGTGTGCCAGCAGCCAGATGCAGGGAGCAGCCCCCGGGGTTGGCAGCCAAGCAGGGAGGAGCAGCTCTCCGAGAGAGGTGCTAGGAAAGAATTAGTGTCCGGATCTATAAAACACTTGGACCCAATTATTATAATGCACTGATTAGGGGAACTCAATAGTTCTGCTGGTGGTTAATGGCAGTAATTACCCAGATATGACTACAGTGGCAATATTAATAACTCTGGGCCATTAGTATTTGTGAGCAATGAGCAGAATACACATCTGCGAGCCTCTTGCTCTGTCTCTTCCTCTCCTTCAGCTACATCCTGTAGCCGGGCAGGGAGAGGAGCTGCAGAGGACACAGCCCAGGACCTGGCCGGTGTTTGTCAGATCTGGAAGAGCATGGCTGAAGCCACCTGTGCATCTTCAGAGCTGGTCACGGACACTCCAGTCCAGCAGCAGGGTCTATGCGGACTCTGGAAACCTGACTGCCCAGAGCAGAGAGTACTCGCTTTGGTGGTGGTGCTGCAGCATGGGGCTTGGGATGGGCCATGTGGGAAGCCACAGCCTGTCCCCCCGTAGATCTGCAGACCTCTTGCCCTGCAGTGTCGGTCACTTGTTAGACACAAGCAACTCAACTGCCCGACCTGTGTATGATGGGGCTGGGAGCACGGATGAGGGGCTGAGGGCTGGGATGAGTCTCCTGCTGGCATGAGTCCACACCTGCCTGACAGAGAGGGAGCTGTGATGGGACCCACAAACATGACAAATGACACCCTCTGTCCCCTGGAAGTTACTTGGAGGAGTTGCAGTGTGGGATCGGAGAAGGGGAGCAGCAGGCACTGTTTCCCCAAGAAGAGGCAGGACAGGGCTTATGCATCCACTGTGAAACCTCCGTGTCTCTGGTGAAGGTGCACCTGGAGGAGCCCACCTGGTCCTGTACGTGATGATGTTCTTCAGCAGCCACTGACTGCAAAAGCCAGCCAGCACTGCCCTTCCCAAACCCCAGGCTCAGCCAACGTGAGCCTTCACTGGCTTGTTGCCCCACAGAAGGGAAAGGGCTCCAGGTGGGTTTTTTTCACATGTTTGCAAGGGGCTCAGGTGGTGTGAAGCAGCTTCTCCCCAGCAAGCCCCAGCCTCCACCTTGCTGCCATGCTGCTCGGAGCACTGTCCCCCAGGGTCACGTTATCAGTGTGCTTGTGGGCGTCTCCTCTGTCTCGTTGGCTTCCCTGCTACCTTCTCCGTCCGCGTCTGGCTCGTGGAGACACACGGCTCCTACCGCCTCGCGTCTGCGCTTCCCCAGGGAAACCCCTTCAACCGCACAGCCCAGCTCTGACTCCAGCTTTGGTCTGTGGTTTCTCAGCTATTCCTAAAGACAAGGGGCAATTAATTGCTCCCTCATTTGCCATCAGCAGAAGATAACTCTCTCTTCCACCAGCCTCCGGGAGTTTGGTGATGGTCAAGAGGGCAAGGGCATGTTGCTGGAGAGATGCCCAACCTCTGGCTGACACTGTCAGCTCCCTGCTTGCCCAGGCCAGGAGGGTTTGGGGATGGGGACAGCAGGGCCACCACGACCAGGTGCTAGTGCAAGGGTGATGCTCACTGCCTCATGTGCTCTGCAAATCCAGCCTCCATCCTTGCTCCAAATACTGCAGGGAACTTTCCTGCTCCATGTTTCCAGCTCAGTCATAATGATGGGAGTATTTAGCACACGGCGCAGTGTATTCAAACACTCCAGCAGTCAGAGACACCCTGTCACCCAGGTGACATGCTTCTTACATGCTGCCAATTTAGCAGCCACGGCAGCATGACGCCCCTGGAATCTGGGTTAGCGCTGGCAGCAGCTGCTGCCGACAGCCCCGGCCCTGTGGGGAGGAAGGGGTGGGAGGACACGGCATCCTGCCTGTGGACTGCCCCACAGACAAGCCCCAGCACACCGGGTGAGGCCACGGTAGCCCCTCCAGCAGGGAGGTTTTTCAAAAGAAGTAAAAAAAGAAAAAGAAATCTCTGGTTATTTTCCACTGCAAATTTTGCAAGGAAATTTTCTTTTTCTCCCTTCTCCCTGCATTGCCATCAGATTCCCCCCTCCCTGCCAAACCCTTTCCTTTCATAAATGAAAAACCCCAAACAAAAGCTGTCAGGACAGAAGATGGTGAAAATGCCTGGCTTCCCAACAGCCACAGCCTGACTTTCCTAATCAAGACCAGAAATATCTGTTACCCTGAGAATTTCCAGTTTCTTGGTTTTCGTTACAAAAAAGGGGAAGATTTTCCCCAGACCAGCATTCTGCAGAAGTCACTCAGTGAGCGACCACTGCTTTGACATAATTACGCAGTGGTTTCGCTCCAGATGCCAAATGACAACACCCTACCGCCGTTACTCCCCGCCAGCTCCTGGATCCTACCCTGATGCAGAGGCCAGGTCTTGGTGTCTGGGGTGGCCCTGCTTGAGGCCAGACAACGCCAGGTTGTACAGGGCTGGGTATGGCGAGGACTGGCCAATGTGATTCACCCTGAAGTGACCTATCCCTGGTTCACATCCATCTAAGGGACAAGGAGTGTGCGGGGTGATGGGTTTGGGGTTAGGGACCTTCCCATCTGTCTTTTATTCAACACGATGCCTGATACACAGGCTATAATCAAGTGCAGCTTCTGCAACACAAAGCCTCACCTTCCCCTTGAGCTGTATGGCCCAGGAGGGACAGCAGTGGTTACACCAGGGAATTTTTTCATCCCTTACTTTGGTGGCTTTACTTTGTTTCATATTCAATTTTAAGCTCTGTCAAGGGTTCTTCCAGCCCTTTCTCAGCTCCTGCTGTCTTTTAACGTGTCTCAGCTCATGCATCTTCCTGGGCCAGACCATTGCGGTACCTAAGGGTGTGAAGGTGGGAGGTTGTGGAGATGTCTCCCAGCTCTCCTCCATGTGCACAAGAGTGCTGGGATGCCTCAAACGCTGCGTCTTCAATTTGGTCCTCTCTGTTCCCATGCTGCACCACCTCCACCCTGGTTCTGCGGCTGGGGCTTGGAAAGGGCTGGGTAATTTTATGATCAATAATAACACTGGTAGTTATTCTTGTCAAGAGAAGGTTAATTGTGCCTCCAGCATGGGGGCACCGGCTGATCACCACAGGAGCCAGGAAGGCGTTTTCTGCCTGTGTTCAGCGTTTCACAACTCACTAGGTTGCAGGATTCAGGGTAAAACCATGTGCTGAAGCATCAGGCACTGCTGAGGGACGTGGTAGGGGAGCATTGCTTTGACCCTGCCATCGATGGGTCGTTTGCTGGCGTCGGTCCCACGTAGTGTTGCTGCTGGGTGTGCTCGTTATGCATCACCCACTCACAGCCACAGGGACCACCCCGGGATGTGGAAGGAGGGGAGCCCCCATGTACAGTCTCACTGTGATGGGGTATCTCAGGGGTTGCCCTGGTCTCTCCAGCTCAACACGGGGGCCCAAGGGCTGCCCAGCCCCCTGTGGGGATGAGGGACGTCTCTCCCTGTAACCCTGGTGGCTGAACTGCCTCTCTGCCCTCAGCCCTGATGCAACTCTGCATTGTAGTAAAATTTTACGACTTGCAGCTGCCAGGAGGATAAAGGCTGTGAAGCATCCAGCAGTGAGAGCAGCTGCAGGCTGCAGTGCTGTGAGCATCCTCCCCACACAGATCCCAGCGAGCAAGAGCTCCCATACTGGACTGTGCTGGACAAGGGGGTCAGGACAAGACTTCTTGCACTGGAAGGGTAGCAATGGAGTGAGGAGTTAGGGTGCTGCTGATGGCAAGAAATGCATCTGAGAGACCTCTGTGCCTTTGCACAGCTGGCAGGGACGTGGTCCTACGTGTCTGTCTGTCTGTCTGTGAGCCACCTCACGCTCTCTCACTATCCACTCCCAGACATCCCCATCCCCCTTTCCCCTCTCTTCTCCCTCTTGTATTTATAGTCTGTGCCCCTGGCCTCGTCTCCAGCCTCGCGTGTGACCTACTTACGCGCACAGCCCTGGTTCTTGCCTTTTCTCTCCCAAACAATGATGCCGCCCAAGCTGCCGTGCCACGTGCTCCCAGCACAATAACAGCGGTTCTCGCTGAGCCTTTCACTGAGCCCGTGCCCCAACTGTTGCTGGTGGGTGCTGAGCTGCTGGCAGGAGGCTCAGCGCCCAGGATGCAGCCCAGGACTCTCACCCTGCGGTTAACATCCAGTAAGGAGCTGGTGGGCAGGGGAGAGCCACGCAGGCAGGAGCAGGCTGTGCAGACAGCCAAGGCAGCGGGTTCAGTGCGCTCAGGGGCAGGGTGCTCAGACAGAGGTTTCTCCCAGCTGTGCCTGGGGCCAGCCTGCAGCATTGCCAGCTGTGCTCCCCCCGGAGTGATGGCAGCCTGACTGTTCCCCACCAGGAAAAACCGCAGAGATCAAGATGAAGACGGAGGCCGCTGCTGCAAGGAGAAGTGGAGCTGAGCGTAGGGAGCTGGGATCCTCCCTGCTGTGCTGAGTTCGGGTTCAGGAAAGAGCTGTGGGCGAGGCAGGTGCCACATCTGCATTGGGCATGCTGCTATTCTGACCCGGTCCTGGGAGCAGGTCATGGGGGTCATGGGGACGTGGTGGTCTGGCAGCAAGCAGGATGGGTGCCACAGTGGCTGGATCTCTGCTCTGGATCATGGCTGCTGCTTCCTCTGCTCCGTGCTGTGGGGATCCTGGGGGGAACAGCCCCTCCAGAGAGTGAGCACTGCTTCTCCAGGGAAAACCACCTCCCTGATAAGTCCCAAGAGAAACAAGGGGAGAGCTGCTGCACTGCGCACGCAGGCACACGTGGAGGGTGCATGCACAGACAGGGCAGGCTATGCAGATGTGCACCCATGGGTGCATGGTCTGGGTGATAAGGAAGGAGCTGGAGTTAGTGGACAGGAGGCTGTGCTGGCTCAGGTGCTGCCACACGTGAGCTCAATGATATGGGTCTATAAAGTGCTGGTGACAGGCAGCGGGAGCACTGGGATGCCCACACTCAGGCCCAGGCAGCCTGCAGATGCTTCGAGAGGAGGGGGCTCCCTGCCTTGGCTAATGGGAATAATAAGGTAATTAGGGGCTGTATAATCAGCACGAAGGCAGAGCCTTGTTGCTATGCAAACACTGAGTCAAGAGATGCCCCTGCCTCCCCCTGCACACCTGAGAGGTCTCTAGAGCGACACTCTCCTGAGATTTGCGGCTACTCTGGGCTACCTCTGCTGCTTGTTACAGAGCTGAGAAACCTCTTCATCCTTCCTTGATCCACTGCTCTTCATTGGCTCTGTGATGGGGAGGCACTGGGAGGGGTTTCCACCCCAAGGAAGAAGGCAAGAGGGAGAGGTTCCCCTGTGCTATGACCATGTTGGCTCACATCTGCCCTCTGAGCAATGCCAGGCAGCTCCTGTGTGCTCTGCTTGTGCACATAGAGATGGCCAATTATTTCAGCCCCACCTCGCCCCTGCAGCATCTCCAGTCGCATCTGTCTGGGGCTGCCACCCACACAGGTATGTCTCAGACAGGGACAGTGCTGCAGGGAGCTGGAGGTGCAGCTCAAATCACTGCCTGCCTACAAAGGTGCCCATCACACCCAGGCTACACTTCCAGCTTGAGGACCTGTCGCTGTTGCCGCACACCCCTGCAGAGCAGAGATCGTGACACAGCATCACCTCAGCACCCGAGTTGCTGGCCCTTGCCTCCACACCCCGCAGCTGGCTGCTGACCCCATGCCAAGGAAGGGGGAAGGATCCGTCCCCTGCCCACGGCTGTGCCACCATACCGTGCTGTTCCGCGCCGCAGAGGCAGGGTGCAGAGCGGTGACAGGGGCTGTAAATTGTCAGGGCCCGTAAAGCATTTAATGATTTCGAATTTATCTGCATCGATAAATACATGACAAGGTAACAGTCAAATAAATACCCATTAGTGCACTCGCTCTCTTTTTTTTTAATTACGAGCTCGGGTGTAACCAATCATTTTCTGCTAAGCAAGCGCTCCAGGAAATCTTCATTAGCACCAGCCCCAGCCGTGGCGAGCTCTGCAGCCTGGAGAGGAGGGAGAGCCCAGGAGGGAGGTTTGGCCCAGCTGCAGCCTGCTGTCACCCCACACAGGTAGCAAACCTGGCTGCTGCAGGGGTTCTGCGCACCCACCCCCTCAAAGAGTGGTTGCGAGGACCACAATGAGATGAGCTTGCTGCTGCGGGCACTTGCTGCCCAGGATGTGCTGGCACTGCCGAGGCTCCTGCCTTCCCCTGCCATCCTGGGAAAGCCCTGGAGAGCTGGAAATGAGAGCTGGAAATGGGGGGAGAACGGGGCTTGGGGCAGCTCAGGAGGATAGTGACACCTGCTCTTCCAGGCCAGGGTAGAGATAATGTCAAGGGAAGGGGGCTCAGGGCAGTGGTCCTGGCTGGGGGCTCTGCACACTCCAAGGGCAGCGTTTTCTGGAGACAGATGCCGGGTTATGTGCAGAGAGGGATGGTTCTCACCTACCGCTGGGCCATCGCTGCCTTCGGGCACCCCTCACCACTCCCCTCCATGCTGGGCAAACCAGGAAATGCCGGAGGGGTGCGAAGCATCCAGGTCAGTATCCCAAGAGGGGTCATGAAAAAACTATGAAAACGCTGAGAAACAGGACCGGGCGCATCGATGCATGCTTCGCTGCTGCAGAACAACCTCCTGCGTGAGCCGACAGTGATAACAGAAAGTGAAAGCCCCAGGCAGGAGCAGCAGGGTGACACACCAGTCAGTCCCTGGCCGCGGGCCCCAGTGGGGCTGGAGCAGGGTCAGGCTGCCCGCTGGCTGCTCTCCCTGGGCATGGAGCTGGCTGTGGGTTGGTGAAGGAGCGGAGTCGAGGGCAGAACCTGCTCTGTCCCTTTCGAAAATCCCTCACATTAATCTTCATTCCGTGTCAAACCACTGGCTCGGGGAGGGAGCAGAGGGAGAAACTGGCTCCTTTGCTCTGTCTTATTTCTGTCTGGCAACATTTTTCCAGCAGAGCAGCTTTTAAAATCTGAACATCTCCTGGGAAGATGTCGATCCCGATGATTCTTTTCTACAAAGAAGTGTCAAATCAAATGATTTCAACTTTCACATTTTGTTTCAATTACGTCGAAAGGATTCTCTCCAATGAGAGATGAACATTTCAATTTGACATTATCATTTGGTTTCATTTCTTTTGGGCTTTTATATTACCATATTACTTCAAATCTACATTTCTGTTCTATCTAGCAATTTGCTGTTTAATGATTCAGTAGCGACAAAACCCAGCTAAACAGTTTAATATTTCTGGGTGGAATTTCACCCCCCCTCCAAATTTGTACCTTGTGGAAAAGTCTGTTTTGGGAAGAAACCGGGTTCCCAGGGGAGGGAGCTGCCATCTTGCAGCTGGCTCTGGCTCCAGCAAAGAGCATCGTGGCAGAGGCAGCTGCAATCCAGGGGCACTTTGTCCTGTGCTGAAGCCAGAGGAAGGACAACAGATGTGAACAGCTCCGTGCTGTTCAGCCATGAATAGTGAGTGGCAGCGCTGGCGGGCGGAAGGTGAAGACGTTGTACATGAACTGGAGAGAAACTCATCCGTAGGAGTTAGGAAAGAGGATGCCCTTGTTACCCAGAGGAGCTGCAGGAGGAGTCTATTGCCCCCAGAAAGCGGGACAGGCTGGAGGCAAGAGCCAGATCCATGTACCAGGGAATGGGCAGCAAAACACTGACAGGATTTCCTTAAGGGGGTCTACACAGGGGTTTTGTCTGGGGAGGGGTGGAGAGGAGCCACGATTTCCCTCCATGAACCACCAGCCTCCAAGGGCTAGGACGTGGCTTTTCTCCCCCACACCGAGGCAAGGCAGAAACCTGCTCTCTCCTTTGCTGAAGGAAGAGGGGCTGTGGCTTCACCTTCTTATGCGGGCACAGGCTGTATTTCCCCCGATGAATCAGTGTCACCTCAGGACTCATGCAGCTGGGCTGGAGGAGGTGGCATGGCAGCGTGCCCTCCTGTCCCTGGGCAGTGCTCCTGACTCTGTGCTCTGCAGAGACGGCTCATCCCCTCCCTGGACAGCGAGAGCCCGCAGCGGGTGCTGGTGACCTGCTGTCTGGGGCCCCCTGCTCCCTGCATGCCGCC
>NW_010413262.1:82248-85655 GCF_000710305.1 Buceros rhinoceros silvestris | reverse complement strand
GCTGGTGACCTGCTGTCTGGTGCCACCTGCTCCCTGCATGCAGCCTGCCACGCTCCTGTCTCTCGCTCACCAGCATCCCTGTTGTTAGCAGGAAAGATTAAAAGCTGGTTTAATGGATATTTATGATCCCCATCACAGTCTTTTACTGCCTGTCCTTTTGCATTACGGGCTGTGTTGCTGCCACGTGCCCAAGCAGCGGGTGGGGATGAGGTCCCCTGGTCTGCATGGGGACCTGGCTGCCTGGAGCCATCAGCACAGCCGACACCTCCAACATATACTTCAGATAATGGGGTCTCTGTGCATCCCCCACCTAGATCTCACAGGAGAACTGTCCCTAAGAACCTCCCTTGGCCTTTTGAGTCCTACTCACCAGGTGGGGAAACTGAGGCAGAGGGAGAAGTGAGAGGACATGCCATTGCTGCCAGCTCATCCCCAGCACACAGAGCTGGGCACTGGTGCACATGTGTGCACACTGGCAGGGGGTGTGTGCGTGGACAGGGGTGGCATGGGAGAGCAGTCCTGGGCAGTAGTACAGTGGCCGTGGCAGGGTGGGTGTGGGGCAGAGAGGCAGCAGGTACTGGCAAGAGCAGTGGGTAAAAACCACGTTTGTGGGAAACTGCCTACACTGGCATCTGCTGAGCACAGCCTGCTGCCTTTTGAAGCTGGAGATGCTCCTGGACTTCACAGGAAACCCCCAGTCTTCCTCTCACTGGCTCCAAACAAAACTCCCCCAGGACCGCATATTAATCTTGACCTGTGCACCACCTCCAAGATTAACATCAGAGGAGAAAGAATTAAAGGTCTTTGGAGGGCAGCGCAGGGGACGAGGCAGGCATGTCTCTCCTCTCCTGCTCCGGGAAGGGGTGGAAGGGCAGCTCTCTGGGGAGGGGTGCAGTCTGGCGCGCTCTGCCAAGCTGCCAGAGTTGTGTGGTGGCCTGAACGCCACGCTGCTGGCAAGGAAAGTTGATGTTCTCCTTCCCCAGCTCGGTAATAACATGAAAGGCAAAAAGAACCCCGTCTGAGGCAGCAGGGGAGACCAGGCATCACTTGCTTTCCTGCAGTGCAGATGCTGCTGCTGGACTGTCAGTGCCCTGCTGCCCGTGGTGCCTTGGGGCAGATGGGGCTGTGCAGACACCCAGGACCCAGCTGGGGTGAGGAAGAGTGTGGGAGGAAGGCTTGCACCCAGGGACCCTGCAGGGACCCCATGGGGCTCGCTCTGCGCCACAAGCTGGGGTCCTCTGGGGAGGTGCGGGCACACCACTGCCTCCCCACCAGCCACTCATTGGCCGTTTCTGGGTCACATCCAGCCCGTTTTCTGGGGAGCTGAGACACAACTCTCCTCAGACATGCTGCAGAAGGAAAAGTCTGTCCATGGTGGGCCTAACATTCACCTAGTCCTTCCTGTGGGTGGGAATCTTGGGCCTGATCCTGCTCTCCCCAAGCCTTGCCAGTGAGGGAGGGAGCGCTTTTGCACCAGCATCATGCTCCCCCCATCAGCGAGTAAGAGACACCGCAGGCACTTAGAGCTTTCAGAGCTGACAAGCTCGTGCGAATGAAAAGTTCAAAACCAGTGCTCGGGACGTGTAAGTGTCTGCGAAACTAACTGCCATTTGGGTCGGAGCACGCGTGCCAGGACCCGTCTCCTCCCGCACCGCGCGCGCCTGGAGAAAAGGTCACCCTTCAGCAGGCTGGAGTCACCCAGCCTCCCCAGGCTGTGGGGCTCAGCTCTCGCTCCTCTTAATGAGGTGACCTTCGCATCGGCGGACGTGAGCAAGTCTCCCTGAAGAGTCGACAGGTCAAATTAAGCAGATGTTTTATTCTGCCCCATCTCTGGCTGTCGGAGATTGGAGAGCAAGACAGACAGAAGCTGAAAGGAAGGCATCGTGCACTTTCCTTCCTCCCTTACTATTTTACAGCCCATAAATGACAGGCAAGCTTCTTGGATGTTTCACCTCAAGGCAGAATGCATCCAGCTCCAGTCTAGGGGCATCCAGTGTCCATGTATGTGCATGCCTGTGCTTGTGCGTGTGTGCTGCAGTGAGGAGGAGCTCTGCAAAAGCAGTGCACCCTGTCTCTCCTCCAGGCTCCCAGGGCAAGTGCATGTGTTGATCTCTGAATTGCTGCCACTGCCCTGTGCAATGGGCTAGGCACTGTCCTAAACCTGGTCAAGGCAAAATCAGACCCTCCTGGAACCAGATTGCTCAGCTCTGCCCTGAAATTCCTCTGCCTTCAGCACTGGAGTAGCTCGTCTCAGCCTCATCCTCTGGTGAGATACCTGGGGCCAGATATCCGAAATACTCTATGGTGCTCCTGCCCACCTGACAATCATGCTGAGCAGGGATAAAGGAAAGTTCATTGGACACAGTGAGAAGTCAGCTGGGTACATTGGGAACCTGTCCTGGTCAGATCCTAGACACCAGTCTAAAGTAAAACGTGGATAATGAAAGGTAAGAGCAAGGCAGAGGCATCAAGGCTAGTTTCTGGCCACACCAAAAGGAGTTTCTAGGATGAGTTTCTGCCTCTTACAGTAAGAAGGAACCTCTCTTGGGTTTAATGCAGGTCTGACTGGAGAATATTCTGCTCCAAGCTTGTGTTTGGCAGTGGAGAGGAGGAGCTCTGCATCTCCTGCCAGGGGCTAGTTGAAAGCCAGGCTGCAGTGGCAGCATGGGGACACTGAGACCTTGTGCAGGCTTAAGAACTAGTTACAAGCTGCTCCAGAGTCACAAAATGTAGAAGTTATTTCCATTCCTTCATGAACATCCACAAAGCCTCAGGACACATCTCTGCAGCTAGGCAGCCTCAGGCCAAACCAGAGACGTGGCTGTGGCACCAGGACCAAGCCAAGGGACAGCCGAGCATCGGGGGGTTGGGATGGAAGCATGAAGCTTAGAGCAGCAAGGGAACATCTCACTCTGGGAGTATTTGTTACACACTCTCCAACACACGTTTTGCTGAAGGCTCCTTCCATCAGCATCAGCCCATCACAGTGAGGAGACCCGTCCAGCGTTGGAGGCCACGCTGGATTGGAGAGAAACCCGGGATGCTGCTAAGGATGGCGATGTGCAAACACAGAGTGCAGCCAAGCTATTATGCTGGTATCCCTGGAGCAGAGCAATTTCATCAGATAGATTTATCCTGCCACAGATTCCCCCCCGCCAGCAGGTCTCCACACCTTCTCAACAGAGTAATGCCATTTCTCAGGGTAGAAACACTGAGTTTACAGAGTCCAGGACTGGAAAATGGAGCCCTCCCTTCCATGGATGCATTAGTGGAGCCCTTGGGCACTTCCAAGCTGAGGCTGTAAACAGAGACAAGTGATGGAGGGGAACAGCTCCTCCCCATTGCCTTGCACAGCGATGGGACTCTCCTGCCGGGAGAAGCAATTTGAGGCATGAAGTGAAGCTGCA
>NW_010413262.1:79657-82070 GCF_000710305.1 Buceros rhinoceros silvestris | reverse complement strand
GCCCAGTCCCGGGGGCTCCCTGCACAGCCAGGCTTTGCAAATGTGCAGGGTGTGTGTGGCCAACAGCCATGGGAGTTCTCAGAGCAGGGAATGTGGACCCTAGTCTGAAAACTTCATTGAGAAGGGTTGGACATGCCCAGTCGTAGAAGAGTCAGAGTTGCCAGGGGCCTGCGTGGCGTTTGCTCTGGCACCACCTACCCGGCATCTTGCAGAAAACAGCCCCATGACCTGCTAGACTTTAGTGCCCCAGCGGTGCCCAGCTGCAGGGGTGCGAGCAGATAGATCTGCAGGTTTGGCTCAGCACAGAATGCTGATTTCTGACCAGTGAAATTCCCACAGGGAAAAACAGCTCCTGACCTCTCTCTTCCACCATAAACACACTGCCTAAACTCAGGCACTTGTCTACAAGCCAGGAGGAAATCCTGCCTCCTGGGCTGTCTTTAAAATGTCACCTTCGTAGAAGACCTGGCTGCTAGGCAGAGAGGACCTCCACAGAGAAGATTCTGGAGGGAGGAGGAGCCCTAGGAACCACTACATGGAGTCACCAAAATGCTGTTGGTGCTGTTGAGTCTGTCATGATCTGGGCCTGCTCCAGCCCCAGTAAACCTCACCCTGTCCCTCACCAAACCATGGTTTTTCCCATGGACCACGGTGCTCTCTGGCCAGGACAAGCCACCCTTCCTGCCTATGGTTTGTCACACTCCTCATTTAGCCATCTGCTTACCACGTCTGCTTCATCTCCCAGCCCCAGAGCATCTGTCCTGGCCTCAGCTCTGTCTCCCTAAATCCCCCACCTCCCCAGTTCCAAGCTGTTTTCCTCCTTCATCCCAGCACCCAATGCAGTGGTGAACATCTTTTGGCGTGGAAGTGGAGTGCTGCCCTTAGGAGGGGTAAGACGTGTGTGGTGGCTGCTTTGCCATGGGGAAGCAGCCATAGGAACCTATTCAATAACATCACCTTGTCAGAGGAGAGGCAGGGACATCCCTCCGGCCCCTGGTGAGCACTTGCAAGAGCCTGTCTGTGCTTCTCCTGCCGTAGCAGTCAGGATCTAGATGAAAAGGAGTGGGGGGTAAAGCAGCCTGGGTTTGTTGCGGTGTTACTTCCCAAGGGGGTGGGTAGCAGTGTGGGAGAGGAAAGTCAAGAGACTGCAGCAGCAGCCAGAGCAAATGGTTCTTTATTTTATCTCCAGGATAAAAAGGAATATGGAAACCAGGTTCCTAAGATGAGGTGTCTTCATCTTGCTGCACAGCGTTTGATCATTTTAGATGTTTTACAAGGAGGTGTACGGTTGAATTATCATTAGAGGAGATGATGGAGCTGAAGAGTAACAGAAAACTTCCCCCGTGGCGACCCGGACTCATGTCACGTGCTTACAGGGAGAGGAGCAGGAGAGCTGGCATGACTCAACCAGGGGACCAGGAGGCAGGAGCAGCTCCCCAGCCCCACGGCAGAGCCTGGCTGCCCGACAGCTTTTCTATACTCTCCATACCGGGAGATGGGTCTGGGAGTTTGCAACATCAGCCATGTCCCAGCTTTCCGTCACCCCTCTTCTATCTGGGGAGAGGGAGCACATTGTGGAGAAGAGATCTATAACCCAGGTACACCAGAGCCTTCATCCCATGAGAGGCTGAAATGTGGGGGATGCTAGGTTTGTGGGAAACCAGTAGAGCACGATGCGGATCCATGTTGGCTGGGATGGTGGGGCAAATCTGCTCCAGAGCGGGGGGTTCCCATCGGTGGCTGGGGTCCAAAGCAGTGGCATGTAGCAACGAGGACAAAAGGATCTTGGAGCCAAGGATCCTGGAGCTGGGAGTGCTGGCATCCCCATCAGAGCCAGAATTCTCGCCTCTTTTTCTGCATCAGTGCCCCTAATCATCCATCCATCACCCACCCCTTCTGTCCGGAGTCCTCCAGCAGGTGTGAGGATGGATGGCTCGCCTGGAACTGCCAAAGCCTCCTCTGTGTGCACGCTTGCTTAGCAAGAGAGCAAGTGCCATTTCCAGAGCCTCATTAGTATTTGTATTGTTGCATGGTTGTCTAAGAGAAGTAGCAACTAAGTGAGCCAGTCAGATCTTGCTAATTTGCATGTTAATGAAGCCCACAGAACACAGCTTAGAGAGACTGGCAAGTAGACCTCCAATTGAAAGATCTATACATGCAGCCTGTACATCCTTTAGAGACACGGCAAATACTGTAGGCAGACACCCAGATGGCTACAGAGACAGACAAACAGATGGCTACGTGCAGATGTACGGGATGTGGGGAAAAAACGTGGTGGAGACAGGTAAGGTGAAGCACTGGAGAGAGGGGGAAGGATATAGAGGTGGATAGACGGGTAGATAAAAAATGTGAGTGGAGAAACAGATTAGCCAAGGACTATGAACATGCTTGGAAATCAGAATCTGACCATTTA
>NW_010413262.1:67923-79552 GCF_000710305.1 Buceros rhinoceros silvestris | reverse complement strand
CATTTATTAAAAAAAAAAAAAAAAAGGGTTGTGAGGGTTGTGCATAATCATAATCACTTGCAGAGCACAGGCCCCCACGGGCTGTATTCACATCTCCACGCTGGAGGATGCTGCAGAGGATGGGCATCCAGACAGATGCAGCATGGCTGGCGGACAGACATACATGGGGTCTGGCTGCTTAGGAGGCAGCTGCCCAGCCCGGCTTTGGGAGAAGCTGGGTCGGGGTGCACTGCTCTCCTTAACCCTGCCATGGAGGATTGGGAAGATTGCAGACAAGATTGCAACCAAAAGAGATGTATATATATATATACTAAAAAATCTATATGTTTATACACATCTAGTGTGAGTCACGTTTCAGCCATGACAGGCAGCAGTCACAGGTCGTGGGGGAGCTGGTGGACGAGGAAGCCATCATCCTTCCTTGAGGAAGGGGCTCCAGAAGCCTGGAAGGTGCTGCTGCCAAAGGGTCGAGAGAGCCTGGAGAAGAGCCAGGAGATCCGTGCTCTGAGAGTTGGTGGCCCAGCTGTTGTTGCAGGGATCCTTCTGCGGACGGAGCCCGAGTCACAGATCGTATACCAATGTGGTTAGAAATCGTGCTCGGTTATTGTTTACAATACGTCTCAATTTATAGACTTGTTGCAGGGATCCTTCTGCGGACGGAGCCCGAGTCACAGATCGTATACCAATGTGGTTAGAAATCGTGCTCGTTTATTGTTTACAATACATCTCAATTTATAGACTCTTGTCCACCCGACTAGCTACATGGTGATTGGATAGCGTCTCTGTCACACAGACAGCATGCATCTCTTAAGGCACTGTGGTTGGATAAAAGGGGTTAGTCCACACACAACTACTGTTTTGATTAGAGTTAATAAAACAAGACCAGTTAGAGATGATTTCCCACACGATAGTGTTGCAGCTGGGTTTCGGCTGCTAAGTTTCCCAGAGAGAGTAGCATATTTTCCACAGTTCTAATTCCTGCTAGAAAGATACACCAACAAGCTGTGACATCCTGCGTCGCACCCACACCTCCAGGGGAACCAGCCCCTCCGACACTGCTCCCAGTTGGGAGAGTAGAGAGGGCAGTTGGGTGTGGAGGGAGATCACAAAGTGTTCCAACAAACCCCATCTCCTGGTGGGCTGGGCCTGGGACACCACATGGCACTGGACCAAGAAGGCACCGCTGTCTCCCTTGGCCAAGGAGTCACTTTTCCCAGCAGTCCTTGGTTTGGCCCTGGGTAGGGTTGGCTCCCCAATATCAGCAAGATGGAGCCCACACCACAGGTACCCATGAGACAGGTACTCACAGCTCCATCTCCTCTCCTGCCCTTCTTTCCCCCATCTTGCTCTGTCTGCATGTTTTCTGTTGTGAGGGGTGCAAGATGCAGGTGGGCTGGGCAGACACGCACCCTGCTCCAAGCCAGGAAGCTCCCTGCAGGTTACGGTTAAGTCAGATGCCCCTTGATCTCTCCAGAGGCCACCACTGTGCTCAGGGGTTCTGCAGGCTGCTGGCAGGAGCACATGCAAGGACAAGGAAGGGACCAGTTGGGGTTCAGTCATCCTGGACCAGTTCCCATCACTGACACCAGTCTCTCAGGCCCAGGAATTTCATGCAGTGGAGGAGGAAACTTCTGCCCAGGACGGGGCTTTGGGGAGGGCTAGCACGCAGCTCCGTGACAGTGCTGCCAGTTCTCACACAGCTTTGATGTCTGACATGTCAGTCAGCACAGCCAGGCCCCTGCCATGCCCATTAACTGCAGCGCTGATGCAGATCATCCCTGAGCCCTGACAGCCCCTGCAGAGGAGCACCACAGGGCAGATACGGGGAGCACAGGCACAAATTACAGATTACCTGACTGAATCACACACGGTCCCTCCAGGACATCCCATAACTGGGAGGGACTGGCTCAGGACCACAGCATCTCGGAACATTGCTGCCTTGCGGCTCTGAGCTTGGAAACCTCCTTCCACGCTGCATCCACCCAGCAATTCCCCATTAGCGCCCGCAAAGTACTTCAAAATCTCCAGCTGGAAGAGCCCATAGACACGCAGAACATTACTAATTCATGACAATGATTGTTTCGAGGCCCTTGGCTTCGCGTTGCAGGTCTCACACCCCGCGCTCTCCAGCGCCGGTGAGCCTCAGACACAAAGTCCCTCGAGCTATCAGGGCCGCGTCGCATAATCGAGGTGATGCCTTGACAATCCGTCCCTGTTCTGCCGGCGGGATTTGTATGCAGCAGGGAGCGGGGAGCGGGCGCTGCTGTGGGAATCGATGGCAGTGGATTAGAGGGCATTGACGGCGGGGAATCTCCCTGCACCACAATGCAGGAATTTGGCTGGTGGGGTTGCTGGGCAGAGGCTGTTCAGGAGGGCTCCTCCTCGCCTTTCTCTGCTGGAGCATTTCAAAGGGTCCCTGTGACCATTATGGGAGATATTCTACACTGTCTTTGGGTTATCTCCGGAGCAAAATGATGATGAAAGGACCTGGCTTAATTGAGCCCTGGCTGCAACCAACTCCGCACCCGTGTCTGTGGGGGAACGGGAGATGTGGCAGGTCTGCACGTGAGACCCTTGGCCATCAGGCTGGGCAGAGGTGGTGATGCCTGTGGGTGGTGCAGAGCTGGGGAGGTGTCCCAGTCATCCAGAGGCCCTGTGTTGGCTTTCTGGGGCTTATCACAGCTTTGCCTGGTTCTTGCAGACAGGAGAGGATGGGCAGACCTCGGGATGCAGAGGCTCTTCCCCAAATTCCCACCTCCCTCCCAGAGCATGCTGCCATCGCTGGCACTCCTGGGTGTGTGAGATGACAGCTCTCCTAAGCAAAGACAGCTCTGCTCTCTCCTCCTTTGAGTGTGCCGAACCTTGGGCTATTTACAGCACTTTTCCCAGTGTTTCTGAGTGGATCTCGGAAAGTTTCCATCTCTGTTTCAGATGGGAGGCGCAGCACTTGGCAGAGCCATTTGAGAGCGTGTCTGTGCCCGTGTCTGCGTGCAGAGGTGGGTGAGGAGCCACTTGGCAGTGGAGGGTCTGTACACAAATGTCAGTGTGCAAGTGCATTCACAGGGAGATGGGGTGACAACAAGGATGTGCTTGGAGACACCCACCAAAGGGAGGACTTCAGCCAGCCATGTTTCCCCTGGGTGAAATGAGACCCTGACTGCACCCTGACCGTGGCCCTTCCATAGCCGGGTTTGTACCTCAGCACATGCTGGGAGAAGTGAGTGAGACAGGCCTTCCCCATCATGGCTGAGCCCAGGAGACAGGAGCCCTCATCATCCTGCAGACTGCCTCCACCGGCACCCTGGGCTTATGTTAACCCTGAGGTCCAGCATGGTTTGGGCACCTGATGCTTGTGCCTGGCAGGAGAGCGGAGGTACCTCATCCCACCAATGGAGCCAGGCTTTCAGGCAGAAGTGTCTCTAATTATTAATTAGCTGATGAGGGATTATTATGGCTTAGCACAGCTCTCCTGTTGCCTCTGACACTTACTGGCAAGGAGGAGGAGAGAGGTCTTGATGCTCCTGTTGCTCACACACGTGCCAGCACTGTTGTGCAGGAATAACTCATCTACAGAGCTGGTAACGGAGGGTCAGAGCTGTCCTACATCCTACAACAGGAGAGCCCTGCTCTGTGTTGGTTATCTGGCTGGACTCAGCCCAACTCAGCACCGTTCTCTACCCACAGGGGCTTCACCACATGCAGGATGTCTTGGTCACATCATGCCCTCCCTGGGGTTTCTCCAGGCAAGGATGAGGCTGGGGAGAAATAAAGGAGCTGTCACTCAGACACCTCCCTCTCCTGGCCCTAATCTGGAGGAAACTTGCTCCCAGCTGCCTCTCCGCAGCCGTGAAGGGGTCTGATGGAGCTACGAGCCAGCTGTGCTGCACTGAGGTCTGCCTGGGAGCAAGCCACCCTCCCCAGCCCCAGCCCCGGCAGTGATCCACCTCCGTGTCATCCCCAAGTGTGGTGGTCCCTGCTGCGATCTCAGCTCCAGCCTCTGCTCTCTGGGTAGATGGACAGTCCCGCAGGCTGCAGCCACTGTGCCCAGGAGCTGGATGGGATGACCCACACTGCTGACTCAGCCCACGCTGGGCTGCTGGCAGGGGCTGGCAGAGGAAAGGGTTAAGCGCGATTGGGAGGCTCTGACATTTTGCTAATGTGCTGTGTTAATTGATTCGCTCATTTCCATTTGTTCCTGTTAAAGAGAGACAGATGAGAGTGGTCCTGCAGTGCAGCGACTTGGCAGGGAGCGTCTCTGCTGCGTGCAGATGTGCTCCTGACTCATTTATTACCATCAGGCCTCCAAGCTACCAGCGAGCCTGAGCATCGCGTGAGGCTGCTTTTGCCAGGACCAGGGAAGAGCGAAGCAGTGGACCCCCAGCAGCCCTCCCAGGGCACGGCGGCCGTGTGCCCCATCTCAGTGCAGCCTTACAGGCTGAACCTGCCTGGGGAAGGGGAATAAACTGCTGTGCTTGGGAGGAGAGACAAAGCCACAGGAAAGGGCAGCAGCCTGTTTGGAAAACAGAGGGACCAGGAAAGAGCTGAACTGCCTTCAATCTGCATGGCCCTAAGAGACACACCAGCCATTCCCATGGCAGCAGCTTTTGGTGTAGAGCAACTACAGGCACCGTGGGGACTTTGGTCCAGACTGTGGCCAGCCCAGGTGTCCCAGCTCCAATACCACCCCAGCTTCAGCTCTACTGAGCTACAGGACTGGTATTAGCAGCTCTAGAGATGAGAGGTGGAGGACAGGGACAGGCAGGTTGTACAGAGAGCAGAACCTTGCTCTCTGCAGGGGACAGCCTGAGCGCAGCATGTCGGAGCAAGCAGAGGCGTGTCAGAGCAAGCAGAGATATTGGCAGCGGCAGCGCCGGGGTCATGGCCTGCCCTTCCTCTTAGCTGCAGCCCTGGAAATCAGGGGCCAGCGGGCAGTAAAGCCATGTCCTGCACTCCCCCTGTCAGCCCACGCTGGGCAGGTAGCGGTGTCATACCCAGAGCCTCTGCTCACCCCTTGCAGGGCCTGGCTACTTGAGATGCGATGCTCAGTGACATCTGAGTCACTTGACCAAACACTTCTTTTCCCCATGAAAAAAGCAATTATGATGAAAATCAAATTGCTGCAGGGGAAGAGCTCAATTTCAGTCAAAAATTTTATTAAAAACATATTTGATCTGAACCTTTTCATTGCCAAAAGAAAAAAATATCTCAATTCAAATGTCATTATTTGCTTGAACTTTTCTGTAGAAGAAACATCTCTTCCAGGCAGTCCTGAACAGGATGTGTCTCTGCCTGGCTGAGGTGGGAGCATCACCAGGGCTGGCTGCGGGTGGGAGAGCGAGCAGCAGTGAGGACTGAGGATGTCGGTCTGTCTGTGCCTGCAGGAGAAAGGCCAGTGACCCCTTGGACGGTGACATCCATGTACCAGAGGCTGTCAGCCGCGGTCGGTTGCTCCTGCCTCTGCCCGTGGTGTGCAGCATTTGTACGGCTGCTGGTGTCTGAAGGGAGCTGGGATCTCAGCCCTGTGCCTGTTCGATGCAGAGGGCAGCCCCGCTGCTGTGGAGCAAGGAACTCCTGCTGGGGAGGGGGAATGCATGGAGGGGTCGGGCTTTGGGCTTAGCACTGTGAAATACTTTGTCTCACAAACTGACCACCTCTGCTCTCCTGCTCTCGCGTGGACACGGGAAACACGTGTATGTATCTGTAGAAGTGTGTGCATGATCATGTGTCTGTTTGCTCGTACATGTCAATCTGTGTCTTGTGAGCACATGAGTATGTTCATGTCTGTGTGCTGCGGTGGTATAAAGCCAGAGAATCTTCACCCAGGTGGGGAGATCTTGGTCAGAGCCCTTTGGAGAGGTTCCAGCAAGCAGATGTCTCACAATGTTAGCCTGTACTTCAAGAAATGTCAGTAATGTGCATCTTTGAGCTCCTGGAGCTCCTGCATCTTTACCCTGTGGCCATGCCCCTCTCCCAGGGAGCCGATTACAGACGGTGCCACTGTTGCAGAAACGATGGTTTGGAAACATGGGCAGCTAATGCAAAGAAAACCAGAGAAAAAGCTGCTCAGGGTTGAGTGTGTCCTCAGGGAGGAAAGAGCGAAGCACAAAGACAAACCATGCTGCAGTGCTGCTCTGGGAAAGGACAGCAGGGTCCTGGCATGTTCCAGTCACCGGCTTTAGGGACCAGGTTGGAACTGGTCTACAGGGAAATCCATCTTTGCTTTATTTTGGACTGAAGAGGCAGACATCCTCCCCAACCAGTGATCACATGAGGTTTCCTCCTTGCAGGACCCCAGCACATCACCCAGGACATGAGGCCCACAAGAAGAGCTGCCAGCGCTACACATCAGTGAACATCTGCCTGTCTCTGCTACATGGAGGCATCAGCCTGGCACCTGGAGCAGAAGAAAGGGAACATTCAGTGTCCTGCACGGCCTCCCGCGTCAGCCAGAAGCTGAGGGTATAGCATGGGGGCAAGTGGGGTGTCAGTGGAAAAAACTGCCCAAATCTGCGCTGCTGTCCAAGAACAGGACTGGTACTCCAAACATCCTTCTGTGTTTCTGCTGATGGGTGGGAATATGTGTGGAAAGCACGTGAGAACTCCTGTCCCTGTGAAATCTGCTCCAGATTCGCCCTGCTCCAGGGCTCATAAGGCCACTGATCCCTGAGTTGTGCCCATGTTCTGTACAGATGAGCTCAGAGGCCCCTTTCCTCTTCCCAACTGCTTGCTGTGGTGAATGCACCTTCCTCTGGGCTGAAAGCTGGAGAGCAGCTGGCAGCCAAGATCCTGCAAGCAGAGGAGAGATGAGAGCTCCAGCTCAGCAGGGCAGAGGAGCTGAAACACATCTGGGTTTTTTCTGTGGAGTTACCACTTTAGCTGGGGTGTTGTGCAAGCCCTGAGGCCGTAGTACCCTGCTGCCAGTGATGGAGGAGAAACGATTTCTTTGGCAGAGCCCTGCAGTGGCCTGTGGGTTGGAGGTGGGGGCCTGCTCCACCAAAGGTAGGTGGCACAGTCAGCAGCAGGCAATTCCTCTGCTAGCAGTGCCTATGGCTGCTCATCCACCAAGTCCCACTGTCTTTCTCCTCCTGCTAAAGCCAGCATCACTCCCATGTCTCTGCTTGCCCGTTGTTTTACAGCTGCCTTCTGCTAGCCCCTCTATCTCTAGCTTTTCTTCTAGGAGACCCTGGTTTTCCTCTGGGTTAGCTTTTGCTCTTCAGTCGCTTAGCATTTCTGTTCCTAAAGTCACTTCAGTCCAGAAGGAAGAATAATTGCCTCTTCCATTTAGCTAAATGCAAGATCATAAACTTGCCCATCAGCTGCAGCAAGGTCAGGAACTGCCTGTAAAAGGCAGAAGACATTTATTGCTTCCAGAATAGCAGATTTCCCTCCCTCTTGTTTCTGCATCCCCACCCTGATGCCTCCAGTGAGATCTCAGTAGTGCTGGGTGGATACAGGAGGACAAATCGGCTAGAAGAGGAATTCATCTTTTTTGTGTGTGTGCGTGTGCTGTACAAAGCTCTGCATGGCAGCAGCACTTCTGGCTGTCCTCTCTGCATGATGTACTGTGGGTCGGGGTCATCCCTTGGTAGCGTGTCTGCTCCTGACTGGAGAAATGACTCTGTTTGTAAACCAGGGCTTAAGAGATTGCAAAATGCTGCTGTGACATGGGGAAGACTCCACCATAAGGACATTTTGCTAGAGAATGAATTTCTGTTGAGATTCACTGCTGACAGCAAGAACCAGTGCTCCCAGAGAGGTCATCTGGGAAAGTCTGTATTGCTTTTCTCTCACATGAGGCTGGTTGGTTAAAGTTACTCATCTTGAAAGAAAAGAAACATATAGATGCATTTTTTCTCCCAGAATTTTTCTTGAAATTAAATGCAGCTTTTGGGGCTTAGGCTTTTTTCTCTCCCATTTCAAGCCTTCTCCCTTTCCATCCTTTTCTTCACCCCAAGAAAATATGATGAAAGGGATGAAGAGATAACAAACTCACAAGGTAACGTTCATCCTCATATTTTGGAAGAAATTGTAATCACTCCACCTGGGAGGAGGACAGGGGGCAATATTCCACTGCTGGGTTGGAAACATTCCAGCTCTCAACAAGTTGAGATGGAAAAATTTGGTCTCCTTGACTTTGATGCTTAGTAGGTGTCACGTAAATAACATGACAGACGGAAACAAACTCCTCCTCTCTTGAACGCACCCACAGAGATCAGCTCCCTGTGCCAAGCATCCCAGGAGGAACAAATCGCGCTTGGGCAGCACAGCCCCACACCTGGTGTTGGAAACGTGTGGACATTCAGGATTTGGAAAGGGACCCTTGACCATATGCCCTGGATGAACAGCCCTGTACAGCCACACGTCTGCCACAACAGGTGTGTCCAACCAGGCAGCAAAAACACAGGAGTCTGCACTTATTTGGGAGATTCTAGGGAGAATCCTGCACTCTGATTTTCTGAGGATGACTGAAGCTGCAAAGGCAGCTGGGGCAGGGAGGGAGTGATGCCCAGCACCAGTCAGGATTGTCCCTGCACCGCAGAAGGGGGATGCTGCTGGCTCCTGAGTCCAGCCCAGTGCACGGGGCTCACCCTGTGCTCATTACCCCAAACAGCCCCAGAGCGAGGATGCTCTGGTCCAGCATCTCTGCAGGTTCCTGCCCTCAGTGTCCCTCAGGCTGCTCTGGATTCATGCTGAAGTGGGCTCAGTGCTGCTGCCTGCACCAGTGAACCCCCCCCTCCCCGCACCCATCTCTGCAGTAGTGACTGAGTCCGATCCGGGCGGTCAGCCCCAACAAGCACATCTCTGCTCTTTGTCTGTCCCCGTCACACTGAGGTCAGATGTTTTGCGTGATTCATGTGGCATGACTCCGCATACGCCTGCTTCAGCATCGTAAGATGTCAGTTGCTGTGGCAACGGGATACAACACATCCTGGCATCGCTTGGGTGAGGTTTTCCAAGCTGGCTCCTTTCTGAGGAAGCTCGTCATCCGGGCAGGGACACAGTGGGAGATGCATTAACGAAAACCTCCCGGCGCCACCATCCGCCTCCCTCGCCCTCCTGGAACAGCCTCTTCACCAAGGATCACCCGCCAGCCACATCCTGCCTGTCCCCAGCAGCTGCTCAAATCCAGCTGTGCTCCCCTCCCCCTCCGCTGCTGCCGGCAAGAGCAAAGCTTGGCCCTGCTGGTAACATCTGCATGACTTGTGCTGAGGGAATATCTGTCCTGCCTGATCCAGAGGAACCTCAGTGCATCCCTAGGAAATGGTGCCCAAAATGGACCCCCAGAGCTGAACCACTGCAGGAGAAGAGCATCATCATGAGGCTGGAGTCTCTTGCTGACCCCAGATCTTGGGGCTGGTAGGGATGGAGAGCCTGGTGTTCACCAAGACCCAAACCTGCATCCATCAGCCAGGACTGATGTGACACTGAGGGCAATGCCACCCTGGAGTGCCTGTGCACCACAAAGAGATACTGTCTCCCACCCTCCTGTCTCCAAAACCACTCCAGACCTGCCTACCTCAGAAAAAAATAATTTCCTTGGTCTACTTCCCTCCTCTAAGGCAGAGGAAGGCTGGACAGGTCTGGGGAGAGCCTGGCAGATCATGCTGACCCAGGCAGAGGCCGGGGCGTCAGCTCTGGCAGCAATCACTGTGTTCCTGCCACATCACTGGCCTCCTGGGAGCAGAGGTTAGTGGGCAATGTCTATTTATAGATCCCTCAGAGAAGAGCAATCATTTCCCTGGAGTCAAGAGCAACAGAAAATGCCAAATGTATTGGGAAGGAGCATCTGCTCCTGCAGCCCCTTTGCTGAGCACTTTTAGCACCCAGGCTGGCTGGGTTCATGGGTCCCCTTTCAGCGCCTGTCTCGCTGGGTGTTGGGAAACACGCCAGCCTGGGAGAGTCAGAAGGGGTGATGTGGGGAGGCAGGCAGATGGGCATGCTGGGCACCTGGCCTGAGATGAGGGCTTGTGGCCCCTGCCTATCTCCATGGGCTCCATGACTGCACCACCCTGCTCCAAAACCCCTGCTCCCATGGGAATGGCCCCACAGCTGGCCCCACAGCACCCCACAGCGAGCAGAGGCCTGGCCAGGACCTGAGCACGTATTCAGCTCTCGGTCTATCAGGATCCAGCCATGACCATCACAGGTGTCAACAGCAGGACTCGCTGGCGATAGCTGGCTCCCTCTGCCCTGCTGCCCCAGGACTTGGCAAAGCTGCCCCAGTCAGCACAGCCCAGCAGAGCCCACAGGCTCTGGACTGCTGAGGGTGCAGGTGCTGCTCTGTGCTGACCTCCAGAGCTTCATCCCCATGCACAAGGAAGAGAGATGAGGACTGCTCACCCGGTTTGGGGAAGGCAGAAAGACGAGCTTGAACATGGCTATGAGCACCTAAGGGATGTGTGTGGCTTCCTCTGCCAGCTCTGCTGGAAAGGGCCTCGCTGGCAGGCACGGCGAACACGTGCCACCTCCCTTCTGGCTGCTTCCATGCTGCAGCCAGCATGTGGGAACCATGGCCGTCTGTGCCAGCTCCTGCAGCCAGTGTGGGAGAGCAGCTCCACTGTCACATGTGCTTGGTACTCACCAACAACACCTCATGGTGATGGCCTGAGCTGGCAGCTGGGGCTGAGATAGCTTTGGCTGGTCCTGCTGGGGCACCTGGGCCAAGCCAGTGTGGGATGTACTGGGGCAAAGCAGGTGTGGTTCAAACCAGAGCCTGAGAGCTGGTGAGAAGTACAAATGCTCTGGAAAGCCAGGACATGGAGAACCCTGCACCAGGCATGTACCGTGGAGCCACTGGCATCAGCTCATCCCCAGTTCTCCATCCAGGGGATGCTTCTCCTCTCCTTACTCACCTCCAGAGACATCCAGCATTTCTAGCCACCTCCTTTCAGGAGAACTGCTGCCATACAAAGCTCTCCTTGGCCTCAGATTTTGTCTTTCTTTGTGGGGAGCCCTCACCGGTAGGAGACAGCCTGCAAGTCTCATCCACGTGCTTCACCATGCCCAGAAGATGCTGTTGGTTTCCTCAACAGGAGAGATGCTCTTGCCTGAAGGGGGATGGTGGAAGGATGGAGATGGTGCATCTTCCTCTGGAAAAAGGCCCACACAAGGACAAACTACAGGATTCCTGCCAGGGAGATGGTCCCTGCCAGGCTGTCCATAGTGGGGTTCATCTCTGCCTGTTGCAGGTACCACAGGGCTTGCTGTGGGTCTGGTGACTCCATGGGATGCAAAAAACTCCCCATTAAACCTCAAGGACTGGGTCCACTGGGAGAAGGCTCATGGAGGACTCATTACAGCAGAAAAGTGGATGCTTTTGGTGCAGATTGGTGACTAGTGTGGGGTCACAGTGCCAGGCGGGTCTGGGCAGAGCTGATGCCTGAAGCATCACCATTGTGAGCAGGGGTCCAGGGCCAGGCAGGCAGGGTGGGAGCACCTATCGCTCTCTTGCAGGATGGCTCTCCCCTGTACCCGGCAGCATGGCTGGCAGCGGCACCTTGGCCTCGAGAGGGAAGCAGCAGAGATTGGGAGCAGAGCCCTTGGCTGCTGCCACTTCACCGCACCGTCTTTGTGATACGGCGTTGCCTTGACAACTGCAAAGGGTCTTTTACTGCCTGTCGGCTGCTGA
>NW_010413262.1:65314-67776 GCF_000710305.1 Buceros rhinoceros silvestris | reverse complement strand
GGGAGAAGAAAAAGGAGGGGGGGGGGGGAATAAAGAAAAAAAAAGTGTGTGTGTGTGGGGGAGAGCATTAACTCCCAATTGCTCAAAGTGCTTTGCACTGTGTGACAGGGGTCCAGCATGTAGGCAAAGCTCAGACGGGTCATCCCTCATTGCCCAGCCCCAGCTGGCTATGGACATGGAGAGCCTGAACAGGGAGCCCGATGGCTGCTCATGGTCCAGCACTGGTGAATAATCTCCAGCAATGAGCGGGCTCCCGTTCCTCCCCCTCCCTGTGCCTTCCCATGACCTTGGCATCAATCAGGAGCTTCGGCCACCTCGTGGTCTTGGACCAGTGCCTGAGATCAGCTGGGCTTGTCAGCTTGATCAATCAGTCTGCCCTACAATTAGGACTTTGTGTCACTCGTCTCCATTGACACCCAGCATGTTTGCCTTACTCATGGCTTTTCCCAGACCCAGGAACAGTCCCGCCTCACCTCTCTGAAAACAGCCCAGCCACTTCCCCATCCACGGGTACCAGATGGGGCTGCCCCACAGTGCTGGCTCGACACCCAGGAGCTCATGGCAGCACAGAAGGGGCAAATTCAGTTCAGCTGGGTCAAAAAAGTGACACCAGGAATGGACACATCTGGGGGGCAATGTGACCCATTCTTGATGTGCATGATCCTCAGTTCTGCAGGCATAGATGGCACTGCCCCTGCCGCCCTTCCTAGCCTGAACTGCTGGGCCAGAGCCTCAGATCTGTCCTAAAAGAGACAAAAACTTGGTGTCTGGAATTGCTCCTAAGCTTGCTATTGCTATGTGAGGAGCTTGGCAAACCCTGAGGTCACTTCCGAGTGCTCAGACATGGAGGGGATGGACAGGAGTCATGTAATTGCATGCAGAAGGACCAAAGGCTCCTGGTGATGAAGAGTGTGATCACTGTGCCTGATTTCAGGCGGCTCAGCTGGAATTAGATGTCCCGTGCTGGAGGATTAATAGCAATAAGTAGCTGCTGGTAGAACAAACTCCATTTGACCTACTTTGGACAGCCATGGGCTGAAGGGCACCCCACTAGCCACCCCTCTGTGGACTGATGGCTGTCTAGACAAAGAGAGCTGCTGCAGATGCCTGAGTGCAGTCAGACGAACCAGACCCTGCTGACCTGCCCCAGGCTGTGGAGGATGGCAGAGGGAGGATTTAGACCCAAAATAGGAGTCTCTCAGCCAGCCAGCCCTTGTTCTGCTGTCACCCCCGGCTCTCAGGGCTTAGCGCGCAGTGACATGGTGTGTGTGTTGCACTAGATGAGCCCATGGGGCCAATCAGCTGGATGGTGGCTGGGCTCCGTGGCTGCGGCTGGGGCCAGGCTGTGGTCAGTTGCTGGTCAAGTCACTCCCTGAGGTTTGCTGTAGGGGTTCGAAGCAGCACCCTCCTGAAAGTTGAGCAGGAGTCAGTTCATGGTGTTCAGGTTACAGACAGTGGTCTGAGGCTCTCGGAAAACGCCCTGGTCTGGATGAGCTGTCTGTCCTCTGAGGGTCCTGCTCTGGAGCCCATCTGCATCTCCACAGCTGCTCTGCTCCATCCTTTCCCTGATGCATGTGGGCAGAAGCACTGAACACTGCACCCACAAGCTTGGTGGCATCAGGCCACACGTGGCGATCAGGCATGTTGTGAGTCCAGTCACGTAGCATGAGATGTGCCAACACTGACAGACATCCTTTGACATCCCGACCCAGCTGCATAACCTGGACAGGCTGGGGATTGCAGGTCTCTGGTAGAGCAACATGCAATTACTGACCCTTGAACATCATCAGGGAAGGCTGCTTCAGCCCAGGGCAGTGGGGCAGACCCACTCATGGCTCAGAATCTTTCCCTGGACAAAGCTCTCATGAGTAAACAGCTTTTCCAGAAAGATTCCTGTGCCTAGATGGCCTGGGAGTGACCACAAGTCTTCCTGAAACTGTCATCTTGGGCAAAGAAGAGTCTCTGCTTTCCCTTGGACAGACACGATGCACTAAACCAGGCTCTGCAGGATCCATGAGCCCTGAGAAGGTCCATGATTGGACACAGATTCGTATGGCCCCAGATGAACCCCGTGACTCCCCAGCCAGGTCACATCCTCCACATCTGGAATGTGCTAAAAACCAGCTGTAAGCTACAGGGCATGCTGGGTAATGTATGCAATGGAGCCCTCTCCTGCCTTGCCCCACACAGCCCCCCACAACCCCCAGAGCTCCTGCTGAGCCCCTGGGTGCCACAAGGCTCTCTCCAGCCCTGGATATGGGTAGCAGGGGGCTCCGCTGCAGAAGGGTTAAAAACTGCTGGAGCGTGATGGAGTACCAAGGTTTCTGGTGGCTCCCATGGGTGCTGGCAGCTCTCCAGCTGTTTGGCCACCTGTGGCAGCTGCTGCTTTCTTCAGATGCTGCTGCTATTGCTTTTAAATTGATGATGCAATTGGGCCTTATTTAAAGTAACAGCTCTTTCCC
>NW_010413262.1:61399-65229 GCF_000710305.1 Buceros rhinoceros silvestris | reverse complement strand
TTTCAATACGGCTCTGTGATGGATATTGGCTCTGCTTCCCCCCCTCTCTTCCTCTACCTCTTCATCTGGACTCCAAAATGCCCAGGGATGCGTGTGGAATGACTTTCTACCCATTGTCAAGCACTTACAGTATCCCATAAATAATCTAATACTTGTTTGGTCTAAATGTAATTAAGATCCTTACTCCATGCTTGGCGACACTGACCGGCCATAGCGCCGGTGATTTATTGTGCTGTATTGTTTCGGGCTTTAATTGCATGCTGTAGTTTGGCATTCCGCTGACAGCCTCTCCCAGGAATGATATGTTTACGCTGCAGCGGAGTTTGGGGTGATAACTGTATAAAGCAGTTTAATAACGAAGAACACACTTCTAACACGGAAACCTGTTGAAGGTGTTGCTTTAGGAGGCTTATTCTGAGAGCAGAGTAGGAATTTCCCCAGAGAAAATCAGCTCCTTTTCATGCACAGAATATTCGCAAGCTGCTTGTGATTGTAGTGATTGTTATGGAAAATTATGTGAGGGTTCTATTTTCCTTCAAATAATTTAACTCTGTGGATCCTGTGGGTATTTAGTGTGGGCTCTTTGAGCTGTGTTGGCCACATGGTCATCAGTCACGTTAAATCACATGGCCCTGCTACCAGGGCTGGATTGGAGAACGCTCGAGTACTTACTGTGAATATTCATGAAGGCTGATTAGATATTCAGTCCTCCTGGGCACGTGTGTGTGCAACTTTGGTACTGCTCTTGTGCTAGGAAGCTAGCGTGGCACAAATGTTCAGGTGAAGTACGCAAACCCACTCGAGGTGAAGCCCTGGTGCCTGCAGCTTCCTCCTTGTCTCACCTCCGATGCTGTCCCTGGCCAGCTCACTGCCTGCTGGGGCTCTCGGCAGCTTGCTCAGAGCTGTAGCATCATTGCAACCTGCCTCCCCATGTTATCGTCCATGCACAGGCAATTCAATTCTCCTGTTTTCAGCAGCACAAGATATTAGAGAGATCAGCCCCGGGCGTCCTCGGCCTTGCAGCTTCCCTCCACTCTCTCCTGCATCCTTGGCACCTCTTGCCATTGCCGTCGCTCTCCCTTACTGTCACAAACAGCTTCCAAATGAGGACAGATGCTGTCCTGCTTCTCTGCTGGGCTGTTCTCATCTCTGCGTGGCACTGCTTCCATGGGGCTGCTGAAAAGCAAGCCAGCTTCTCCCAGTCTCCACAGATAAGCAGGATTAAAGCCCTTGCTTATTCCTTCTCCACCTGAGCTAGAGCAGGAGGGACAGAATTGGGGTCCTTATCTTTTTCTTATCTCTGGTACAGCTGCTTGTCTCTGGTTGAGGACACATGCCCCCAGCCTCTGCTCATTTAGACACACATCTCTTCTACTGCCTGACAATGACCTTCCTTGTATTAACAGGGGGCTCTCTCATAACTCTGTTTGCTTTTTAACTGTGGCCAAGACCTCTAGCGAAAACCCTCAGGTACCTGATTGCAACAGATACCAAGGAGAAACCCCAGCAACCCTGACCCCTTTTCTCACATATATGCAAACAATATGCTTTAAACCATCTGAAAACCACTGCACACACTGCTCTTGCAGCTCTGTCCCCTTCGCTCTGCTTCAGATAAACATCCATGATTCCATGAGACATCAAGCCAGCCCCACAGGGACTGGCTGGTCCAGAGGTTTCTCCTTCTCTCGGCTGGACCATCTCACAGCTGGCATTTGTAGTGAGATGTCCAGGGCACTGTAAGGGCTGCAGCAGCTATGTCATTAGCTACCTATGCCTGGTGTCAGAGTCTGCTCAGGCTGGGGAAATATCTCTGCACTTAAAAAAATTCCCAAAGGTTCAGGGCATTGGTCTTGTGCATCTTCTCATCAGAAAGGGAAACTCGTGCCCGTTCATCAGTGGAGCAGAGCTGCCAGAGGTGGATGTGTTAGCATGGTTTGGTCCATGTCTGTTAGAAACGCTGCTGCACACATTCTCACCAGTCCTCCTGGTCGCTCCTGGGGCTGCCCCAAGGAGACATCCATCTAATTGCCTTCAACTGAAAGCAAAGCAGAGCTGAGAGAAAGCCCTTCCTTCCCTTGCCAACCTCCTGGCCTTGGTCTGGCCTTTACACTCATCGAACTGAGCTGAAACAAGGTTATTTGGCACCTGCAGTGCTGTTGACCAATTGCAGAGCACCCTGAGTTATCACCACGTTTGTATCTGTGACAAACATGTGGGAGCATGTTGTGCAGAGCCTTGCACAGCCTTTCTGGGTAAGCGTTGTGCCCTCCTTTGCAACAGACACTCAGGTTTACTGGTGGAAGTTGTTGTGCTGTGCACAACTTGTAGTAGTTCTTGCTGTGCAAGAACTACAACAGTGACAGTACTCAACAGTGCGATATGGAGAGGGGCACACACAGAGCCCAGCAAGGGGAGCGGGCTTCCCATCCCTTGGATGGCTCAGCCAAAGACATGTGGGTACCTCAGCTAGCCCTCAGCTGTGCTGTGCCCGGGAGGCAGGAGATGTCAGGGCTGGGCAGTGTCCTGGCGCTGGGCTGCTCGGAGGCAGCAGCTTGTTAAAGGAGTTGTTCTGTCATCTCTCCAGCCTTGAGAATGACAAATTCACAGCTGCACTTTGCAACGACTCCATGAGCTCACAGGCAGATCAAAGGGCTGGACCCTGGCACTGGCCCTCTCCAGGGAGGGCTGAACATCCACCCCAAGCCCTGTGGTATGGGGCCATGCCCAGACCCCCACAGCGTGTAACTGCCCCATCTTCTTTGATCATCAAGAACTCAGTGCAAAGGAACTGCGAAGTTCAATCACAGTAAAGGAGGTGGAAAATACACCCTTAAGCATGGATAGACTGTGGAGTCCACAAAGACCACCAGCTGTCACTCCCTCCCGCATGCACATGGGAACCCTCCACCAAGCTGGAGCAAGGAAAGACCCAGGCATCTGGGATGTCTCATCACCCATTTGCTTCTTCTCTTTGCTGCCTTCTATTTTTCACACCTGCAGCCCCAGCTAAGCACAGCACAGTGTGCCTGGCACTGTGCAAGGACAGGCAGGAGATGCCAGAGCTGGTGCTGTGCCCCCTAAGGCAGTGGAGCAGAGATCAGATCCCAGGGGTGCTGGAGCAGGGAGCTTCTGGGACAATTTTGGACCTGATGCAATAGCATCCCTGGGATCTCCATGAGGCCCAGTTTGTGCCCTGAGGGGTAACATGAGCAGACCCCCTTGTGCACCCCACATTAAAACGTGTGACAGATGTCCCTGATGCCGAGGATGCAGGTGAGGAGGGACTTTGCAGCCCTGAGAACCAGTAGCAGCCCAAATCCTCCTGCCCTCACACCTGGACTCCATCTCTCCTCTCTCTCTCCCTATTACACACATTAAGGAATTACTCTGGTATCTTTTCAATCTCTCTGTCAACAGATTCCTTTTTTTGCCAGCCGATTTTTTCCCAGCTCGAGCTCTTTCACTTCATTAATGTGCCCAGAAGGGAAGAGCAGCTGCCTGCATTGTCTGTCTATGAAAATTTCTTGCGCTGCTGGATTTGTAAAACAACTGATTAAAGACAATGCAATTAATTATTCCTTGATGAAATAGTGGAAATTATCCTGAAAAATGAAGAAATTTAGCAGTGGAACATTAAATCCCCATAATTATGTCATTGCTACAAAGGGGGCAGGGAGGTGAAGTATAAAAATAAAATCCAGCCGCAGTCTTTGCGCCGGCATTTTGATGGATGCTGGGAGATGTGGTGCCTTCAGGATGGCTCCTGCCCTGGGTGCCTGCTGTGCAGGGTACCCCCAGCACCCCGCGGACACCCTGGCACAGGCAAA
>NW_010413262.1:58339-61316 GCF_000710305.1 Buceros rhinoceros silvestris | reverse complement strand
GCCCCCCCCGAGCAAAGAAAAAAACAAAAAGCCGATAGTGGCCGGTCCCCGCAGAGCCCTTTCATGCCAGCCAAGGGCTGGGTGTGAGCATCCAGCTGTGCTTACAGCATCCTCCGTCATGCAGCGCCTAGGGTGGGGTGGAGGGAAGTGCCCACACACTGGCACCACCACCACCCTTGCTGGGATGGTTCTGGAAAGTATGAGATCCCTTGGAGAGGAAGCTGTGGTCCAGCCTCCCACATCCTCATCCCTTCTCCTCACAGAGCGGATAAAGCATCAGCTCGAGTCCCTCCCAGAGCCCCAACACCCTTGTCCTGCCCTGCTGTGGTGGGCAGCACCACGTGCAGCTATGGAGACACCAGATGGGCTCCCAGGATGGCTTGGTCCATGGTGCCCTGTTCACCAGCTGTACCTCAGCCCCTGGGGCATCCCCAAAACCAAGCTGCTGGAGATGTGTCCTCTATGGCTCTCCAGCACTATTGCCATGCATCCACCTCCTCCAGCATCCCCTGCCCTATGTGCTCCTTCGGCTGGCTCTTGCCTGTCATCACTCCACAGGTCATCCCCATTCTCACCACCAATTCCTGGCTCATCTTTCCCTCCTTAAACTCTGTATCCTCCTGCTACTGCTCTGCTCTCCCTAGTTGCCCCCCAATGCTTTCCCCCATTGCCTCTTGCTGTCTGCATCCCTGGCAGACCCAGGACCCTGGGATATGAGCTGGTCCCAGGCACTGCTCCGTATGTCCCCGCTCCACCTATGCTGCATCTCTTCATTCTGTCTCATGTGAGTGTGTGTGCCGGTGCCTGTGTCGTTGCCTGTGCACTGTCAGAGCAGGGAGAATCCCCGCTACGGGCAGAGGGTTGTAGTGCTGAATCACAGCCCCACTGTGGGGGAGTGTGGGAGGCAGGAGGAGCACATTGCATGGGGAGAGGATATGCCTCCTCCACACTCGCAGCTGGGGACTGTTGATTTTATTTATTTATTCTATTCTGAGATTTATCAAACGTGGGACTGGAGCCTTCCCGAGCCTGGTGTGCGTGGAACGAATCCAGGCCCCACATACCACCTGCTGAAATGTAATTACCAGATGCGTTAAATGAATAAATCTTCCGGGCACCGTTTTCTGTTAGTGCTGTTCAACCCATGGGGGAAGCCTTCGATGCTGCTCCGAGCTGACTGTGCCACCTCTGTCACTCTGAGCCTCCTGTGTACCCCGGACACAGGGTCATGGATCTGAACAGGTCTGAACCGAGCCCCCCCTGGGGTCTCACTGCTAGGTCATCACTATCAGGCCATTTGGCACCAGCTTGGTGTCCCTCAGTCCTTCTCAGCATGCGGGTGGACCTGCAGAGGCTCTGCCCACGATATGGATGCTGTAGCTCTAGGAGGGGTGAAGAGAACAGATTTCATGGTTTATGATAGGGAGCAGAGTGCTGTGGGGATTTAGAAGGGATGGGGTCCATGCAGGGTGTCAAACAGAAGGCAAAGGATGACCAGAAGGATGCTTCATTCAAAGCTTTGGAGAGTGAAGAATGGTACTGGGGTCTGGGAGAGGGAGAGGGTCTCCATCTCAGCCTCGGAGACCAGACACCTTCATCACAGACCCAGCATCAGAAATGGGTCCTAGCGGGGGCTCCCTGCAGGGTGGCTCTTGCCTCTTTCTTTAGGAAAAGCACCTAAGCAGGATGTTGTGCTCTTTTAAGAGAGGACACTTTCATTTGGCAACTTGGTTCCTGCAGTTTCCTCCCATGTAACAAGTAACAAGACGAGAGGAAACAGCCTCAAGTTGCACCAGGGGAGGTTGAGGTTGAACATTAGGAAGAATTTCTTTACAGAGAGGGTTGTGCAGCATTGGAACAGGCTGCCCAAGGCAGTGGTGGAGTCCCCATCCCTGGAGGGGTGTAACAGATGTGTCGATGTGATGCTGAGGGACAGGGGTTAGTGGTGACCTGGCAGTGCTGGGGGAGTGGGGGGGCTCAATGAACTTACAGGTCTCCTCCAACGAAATGATTCTGTGATTTTCCCCTTCATTTTTATATCATCCCTTATACCCCTCCACTGAGTTCCTCGTGGTAGAGCTGGCTGAAGTCAGCAGATGCAACGCTCGCAAAAAAGTGTTCAGTTTCCAGAATGATCTTCAAGCCAGCCATGTGTTCCTGTGAGCTCATCCTTCAAGGGGGCTCCTGGGCAGGACTCACTTATTTTTGATCAATGCCTTTCCAGAAGTTCTGCCCTTTCTGTGGGCATCAGCTGCTCTCCTTCTAGAGCTTTTTGCTAGGAAAAAAAAGCATGAAAATTTGACTAATCATGAGCTAGTTAATATTTTTCTCATTCCAATTAAAAAAAATACAAAGCAGTGATGGGAGTGGGGTCTGAAGGAGCCTGGGTGCTGAAGACAGCTTGTAAAAATTGTTTTGCACCCATTTTCTGACCATTTCTACTAATCACATACCATGAAATGAACAGTTTGCAAACACCCCATGGGCTGAAATTTGTTTGCATAAACTATTCAGTGAAGACTTGCAGATAACAAATTCATTTGCAGAAATCAGGATCAGCTTCTCGGCAACTCGCAAATGGGAAATAAAAAAAACCCTTCAATGAATCGTGCACAAGGAGCTTCTTCCTGTGGGACCACGGTCATCTTCCCAGGGATGCAGATGGATTTGGTGGTGGTGCAGAAGGGCTGCATCACTTTCTGGTGCAGGCAGAAAGAGCCAGAATCGTTTGTGGCGAATGGTTTGTGGTGATTTTATTTACAAAAATGCCATGGTTGTGCCAGAGGGTTCCCAAGGAAATGGGATCTCGGAGTCACAGATCCAAGCTGGGTCTACAGGAGAGGCGCTGAGCTCCCAGGGGGTCTGTACACAGCGCCAAGGGGGATTAGGCTGTAAACGAGCCCATTGCCACACAATTTTCTTTTGTTTTATTAATAGAGCAGAATTATTGAAAATCTGACTTTTTTTGGGTGCTGAC
>NW_010413262.1:50486-58196 GCF_000710305.1 Buceros rhinoceros silvestris | reverse complement strand
AATGAGACCCTGATGAATTTTGCTGCCTCCCCAGGGCACCTGAGCAAGGAACAGAAAAGCCAGCGGAGATTCCTGGTACGGGTGGGGTGAGCGGGGCTTCCCAGGTCTCTCTCCAGGCAGGGAAAGCTGTGCTGGATGGTGCTGCCTGCGTTTTCCTCATGCTTCCCCCAGGTATCTCTGCTCCTGGAGCTGTTCGGTGATTTCTATTATTTAAGAGTGAAAAATGCAATTGGACTAGCAGCGTGTGCAGCTATCCCAGAGCAGACAAATTGAGTACAAGGGAAAGTCAAGTTTCCAATCATCATTTTTCTTAAAAAAAAAAAAAAAGAAGATATTTTTCCCCTCAAAAGAAGAAAATTTGATTTCTGGCACTTTTTCACATTGTAAATGCTGTTTGATTCTTCTTGCTAACCCTCCAATACCAAGAGGGATGTGCTGATACCTGGACTATCACAACTCTGAAGGGGTGCAGCAAATGACCCATTCCAGCTGTCGGGTTTCACCTCCCTCATGGCACCCACACAGCTGGTAACATTCCCTCTTCCCACTGCCTGGCCTGGTGGCATCGGGAAGGGCCATGTCCTCTGTTGCGATGGACGTTCCTCTGCAGGGATTGGACCGAGCTGTTTCTGCTCAGCTCAGTCCATCACTGGGCAGGTCCCAGCTCTTGGCATTGTAAGCGGTTTCAGGGCCAAGAGCAGAGCTGCCTCCCAGCTGCTCTGGGTGCTCCAGGATGGGCAGCAGGGCAACGAGGGGCCAACAGATGATGAAGGGGCTGAACCCAGCCGACACATCCCGAGAGCCAGGACCTCCTTTCTCCTCCTCTGCCTGCCGCTGTCCCAGTCAGCAGGACCCCAGCACCCGTGGGGAGCCCATCCCCTTCCATCACAGCAGCTCAGGCTTTCCAGGAAGGAGCTGAGCTCCAGGAATAAAAGCTTTGCCGTGAGATGTGACAAAAAGGAAGAAAATGCCTTCAAACGCGCCTCCTTCATCTCTCCCAGCACTTCACCTTTCTGTCGGCTTCAGTTATTTCACAGCCTCTGGAAAAGAAGAAGAAGAAGGGAAAAAAAAAGGCAGTTAAGAACTTGCTGAATAAATCATATCCGTTCCCTCCCCCAGCCCCCTCCTTTCCTTTGTGCAAATCAAAGGCTGGGAGCTGCCAGGAGCTGACAACGGTGCCCCCAGCCCCCACCTCGCCGTTCCTCACGGCCCCCGTCCTTGGGAACTTTGGGGGAATACGCGGTGGTTTCAGAGGCAATCAAGCTCTGACAGCCCAGCCGGAGGGACGAGGGGGAAGTGGGGAGCGGGAGTGCCTGGCTGCTGTCGCTCCTGCGGGCGCTCGCTGGCTGCTCCCCGTGGGTCTTGTAGTTTGGAAACAAGGTACCGAACATGTGGGGAAGGCTGATAATCTCCAAAGTGTCTGTGATTAAGTGAAACCAGCAAATTGAGATGCTTAGACAATTAGTAATCTTGGCGTGAAAAAAACTGAAAGAACCAAAGAAGAACAGAGGGTTTGGGGTTTATTTTTACTCGGTTTTATTTGTCTTATTTTATCCCTCCCACCCCTCCTGCGCTTCTTATTTCCTAAGCTTGTTCCAGCTAGATTTGAAGTGAGGGCGAAGGCAGGAGGACTCCCTGCCCCAAAATGCCCCTGTCCTCCGCCTGTCTCCAGAGTGAGAGCTGGGACACAGGAGACATTGCTGTTGCTGCTGCTGGCACAGAGGGAGGTACCCCAGGGCTGCTGGTGATGTCTGATCAGGCTGCCAGCTGCACTCCCATCGCTGCCACACTGCTCAATTCCCCACTGCAGGGCAGGGGAGGTGGCAGCGTGCCCATCGCAGCCCACGCGCTGGCAGGGCTGGCAAACGGTGCTTTGCCTGCACCCAGCTCTGGGGCTGCAGGATGGGCAAAGCCAACTGCGCCACAGCCCCAGGACTGCTCGTTCCCCAGCTGCCCTCCTGCAGCTGCTTTCCAGCCGCTCCCTTGAGTGGATGCAGGTTGTGCCCAGACCACTAAGGAGGCTAATCGCAAACGTGAGGCCAGCCCCAGCCTGGCAGCTGTCAAATGCCCATGCCAGGTCCTGTCCCTGCACTGCTGTGTGCCCAGTGCCCTCGTTGGCTCCATAACGCCCAGTGCTGGGTTAGGGTTCAGCTGGGGAGTGCCTCTGAACAGCAGATGGTGAGCTCAGGGCATCTGGCAGCACAGCCTGACATCAGCAAACGCACAGCCAGGAGCAGAGCAGGGGCATCTGGCAGCAGTCACCTGTGACTCTGGGCAATTCTCATACCATCCCTGCGCCCCAGCACCCTTCCAAAGCCAAAGCTGATGGATGTGTCACTGGGTGTCCCTCACCCAGCTGCCTTTGGTGTCCCAGATGGAACTCCCAGCAGCTCAGTCTCCCTGTCATGAGTTCCCCAGCCTTGTCCAGCCTGTACCTTCGAAGGGCTCAGAAGCAGCATCATTCCAGACTTGGAGAATGTAACCAAAGCACAGACTTAGTGTGCAACCAGTTTAGTCTGCCACCAATGCAAAAGAGAGCTGCAAGTCATCATGGGGCCCACAGTCTCCTCTCAGTAGAGACAAGGACCCTCTGGGCAAATGCAGATCTTCAGGGCACTCCTGTGCTAACCCTGTGGGCAAGACCCCAGCCCCCAGTGCAGTGGCCCAGTGTTGCCCTGCGTGGCTGGAGTTTCCTGCTCTCCAACCTCTTCTCTCCCAGCTCTTGCAGCTCAGAAGAGCCGTGTCAAAAACTGGGGGGCTGCCTCAGGCACCTGCACTTGCCTTTCAGGTTTTGTGCTGTGTTTGCTCTCCCCAGAAAAAGCTTGGAGGAAGCTGTGTCTGCAGGACTCTTCCAAAGCTGGAGCTACCCTGGCTTCCCAGGCTACCCATGGGATCTCTCACCTCTCACACCCACCAACCCTGCCAAAAACTCCAGTGAAAGGACAATATTCTGTCACTCCAAGGATGGGGAGCTGCTCTGCCAGGAGCTTCTTCCCACAAATCAAAGTATCTAATGGGGACTTCTGGGTTCACCGCAGTCTCCTGATGCCAGAGCCATCAAAACACAGAGGTCTCGAGCGCGCAGACAGGACCCTGACCGGTACCTATGGCCATGTTCCTGCTTGCTCAGGGAAGCTCTTTGCTTGCAGCAAACATTCTGGACGCCTTCTCCAGCCTCTCACTCTTCCCTCTTTATCTGACATTGTTTTTGCTGCTTGGCAAATCACCCTTCACTGGATTCCCATTTTTCAAGGGCGGCTCAAGCAGCCCTTTGTATATCACTTTTTGACCAAGTTTCATTTCTTTTTCCTTCATCTCCTGTCTCTTTATTTGTTTAGAGTTTTATCTCTGGGATTCCAATTCCTCCTCGGGAGGTTGTTGCATAAGTAGCCTCCATACTGATTGCAAGGATTTTAATTTGGTAGCTTTCATCTTAAACTGTTTCTAAGGCACTTCCTCATTTGTTTAAAATCACCCTGCCTAAAGCTTTCAAACTGTTTTTCTAGCTTGATACTTCCCAAAGGGCTGCGGGACTTAATTAGAGTCCCTGCTCCTTTGTGGCTCAGTGACAGTTGTCTGGATTAAGTCAAGAGTTGCCACTCCACTCGTGTGCCCCAGACCTTGCTTTGCAGCTCTGGCAGCACGATGTCTCTGCTGCCATTTGGATCTCCTAACGTGCAGGTAGCTACAGCCTACTCGTAACTCCTCTCCTAATGGCTTTGCAGCCTCCTTGTGACCTCCTGGCCCCTGGGCTACCTGGCTGGGAGAGCCAGGGGGACACGAAACCCCAGGGGACAGGGTCTGAAGGCTCTTCCAGCCAAGGTGAGGATGGGTGCCTGGCGAGCACCCAACAGAGAAAGCCTCTCTTTAGAGAACAGGGAGGTAGGTTGAAGGGAGAGCAAAGCAAGGAGTGTGAGCAGAGGAGGAGGAGGAGGAAAGGGGGATTCATACTCACACTTTTCAACCCCTATAGCTGGCAGCTGCAACCCCAGTTGCTCAGGACTGGCCTGGGATGAAAGTCAGCTCCGCAGCCTGCCAGGGTGAGTCTGCCCTGCACAGGAGGGTACCTGTAGGGCTGAGCCCGGGGAAGGAAGACTGGCTTGGGAAGGCATGACACACTGGCACATGGAGACCACAGTCCAGGGTCCAAGATGGAAGACCTCCAGTGCCAACAGACGTCCGTCCCAGCTAGTACCTGAGCTCTGGCATCCCTTGCGCCACAGAAGAGACTCCCTCTGCCCATCAGACTGCCTTCTGCCACCCCAGTTTCTGGTACAGGTCCCCACCCACCCCTCTCCCTTCCCTGATGGCGCCTCCCTGGTCTGCTTTTCTCTGAACTGGAAGTTCTCTGAACTGTGAGGGTCATCCTCAGGCCAGCTGACATCCTTCACAGTAGGGGTGTTTGCCCAAGCCCCACCTCTGGTTTACAGGATGTTATTTATGCTGATTTAATTGGTGTCAGTTTAATTGGCTCATCCAGCTCCCATATGTGCTGGGAGGGGGCCAGAGAGAGCATTAAAGGATCATTACACATTACGAGCATCTTTTTCCATCTCCTCTCTGCCACCTCTTCTCCTCCCTTACATTTTAGGGAGCCAGGACACTGGCATGAGGTGGGAACCTCTTCTGGGAATCCTGACTGCGGGAATCCTCTTGAAACCAGACAAAATGGTACCTTGTTCCTGAAGCCACACCTGTAGTGCCTAGTGCTCCCCCTTCCTACTGGTCCCCCAGCAGCTGCCAGACAAGGGCATCTCTGCAGGGAAGACACCACCCCCAGCACCAGCCCCCAAGTCCTGCAGGAACTGTCACGACTCGCACGCTGGCTGCAGCTGGTTACGATCCCTTCCAGCACTGCAGCCTTTTTTGCATCACAGCTCTGCTTTGTGGAGGCAGCCACAGCTCAAGGTGGGACACGGGGTGGGTAGTGGGCAGTTGTGTGCCTCAAGGGTCCGAGGCAGTACCCTTGTGCAAGGTGTGTGTTGGATCGGATGGTCTCAGGGCAGGCTTGGAGGGGAGGGATGTTCTACACCACACAGGGAGAGTAAGAGTGACAGGGGCTTCATGTGGAGATGGATATTATACACTTGGGGAGCAGGAAGGGAGAGTCAGGGATGTCAGGATCCCATGTGCTCTCTGTCTGCCACACATACAAGCTCCAGGCTCTGCTGTCACACCTCAGCCCTGCTGGGCATCACCCTGATGTCAGCTGCTGTTCCTGGATGCAACCTGTCCATGCCCTGAGGCAGGGCTGGCAGACATCCACTCCCTCCTGGCACCCTCTACGGTCGGGGGGTAGACTAAACCACCACTTCTTTTCCCCTCCTGAAGCTCCAGGCCTCTGCTTTGTGCACAAACTCCTGCACACATCCACAGTCCGTTTGCTACTCTGCAGCGTCCCCGTATTGTGATGCCTCCTCCACCCAGTCACCTTTTCCAGTCTCCCTGCTGGGAGTGCTGCTGTGCCTCACACCCACAGCCAGCATCAGGGCTGTCTCCAGAACTCCCTTCCTGCCAGATGTGTCCAGTGTACCCCAGGAACCACCCCTGCCGCCAGCATCCCAGGGCAGAGCTGCCCACTCAGCCAACTCCCAGCTCTGTTAAAAGCCGGTGCAAGCCATGCCCAGCCCTGGTGCTGCCCTCGATGCCCCGCAGCAGCACAGATGTCTTCTGAGCTAAATAAGGGCATCAGCTGGAGCTGTTAAGTTCTGTACCCTGAGGATTCTGGAGGGAAGAAAGTGACAGTTATGTGCATTACAGCATAAGCCCCATGACACCAAGCACTGCTCAGGCACCAAGGGAGCAGCTCTGCCTCGGCAGCCTCAAGGAATTCCCACCACTTGCTCTCAGGTGCTGGGCTCCCTGGGCCAGGAATTCACAGGTCCCTGAAGGTGCTGTAGGCAAGGAGAAGCAGCTTTGGGCTTTTCCTTGACCCCTGGCTTCCTTCAGGGTTTTGCTGGGGACACCCCATGCCTCCCTCTGCATGGGGCGTAGGGTGTAGGACACGTTGCTAAGGGTGTACAGAAGGGGACCTGTTCTGCTTACCTCGGGAACAGGGTGACCTCCAGGATAAGTCACAGGGTTCTCATCTTTCCCCTCTAACCAGACCTCCTGCTTTCCTAAACTGTGGAAATCCACTGTGGAAGGAAACCCCGGAGAGATGAACTGGAGCCCTGGAGCCAGGCGAGTGCTAAGCGCGGGTGCAGGCTCTGTGAGGAGCTGGCTGGGAAGGCTGGCAGTGCTGCCAACTTGGCATGGTAGAGGCGTCAGCCCCAGTCCCAAGCCACCCAAGCTGTTGGGAGTGGGTATAAAACAGACCCTGCTGGCCGGTCCCCAAGGGGAAGAGCTGGCTTGGGCAGGAAACATCGTCACTGACATTTAAGAGCGGGGGGAATAGTGCCCAGTTGGCAGACGGGGAGAGCAGCACCCGGTACTCCAGCAGCCCTCCTCCGCCTCAGGGCTGCAGCCCCCTTTCTCACGCCTCACTCCTGGCTCCATCTCCCACTACTGTTTCCCTTCAGCACCTACAAAACAGCCCATGGCTGCTCACTGTGACTGCCAGAGAACCCCTCGGTCCTGGCTCTCCCCAGTCCCCTTGGAGCAGAGCCATCTCTGCGGGCCACTGTGTGCCAGCCACAGCATCAAGGGTGTTTCCAGTTCCACACCAGCCTGGGACATGCAGGGCACGGCTGGCCTGGGATGGGAGCTGCACTTCCAGCTCATACGAGGTCAGGGCAGGACCAGTCCTGCCCTGCAAGGGAACACCTGGGAGAAGGATGTTGTGTGCCACTCTGGCTATGTTTATGGAGGACCACATGCTGAGCATGCCCCCAGCCTTAGCTGCCCCATTCCTGAGCAACACCATCCCCGCAAGCGAGCATGTAGAAAGCCCCATCCCACCAGGCCAGGAGCCAGGGCAGCCTCCAAACTCGGTGGGCAGCTGAACTTGCCTCGGTGAGAGCTGGAGCCCAGCTCTACAGACGGCTGCAGCTCCTCAGCTGGTGACTCACCCTCCTGCTGCTGGAGGAAGGGCTGGGGTGAGCAACCGTGGGCTTCCCCAAGTTCTGCGGTCAGGGTAGGAATGTCTGGGCAGCCAGAATGTCTGGCAAATCAGCACTGCAGCCTTGGGCCTTGGAGTGAGTGGAGCCTTGGTCTTGGGGCAGTGGAGTTGAACCCCCTTGGCACTGTTGAAGCTCAGTCACAAAGCCCAGCCTGTGCCCTGCAGTGCCATGTGCCACTGAGGACCAGGCTGATGCAGGAAAACCTGGGTCTTCCCCTCCTGGAGAAGGAAGGAGGGTGGATGGGCAGAAGGCTTGGAGCAGGGATGCTGGGCTGGGGAGTACCTGATGGGGTGCAGCCCTGGCAGAGGGGATGGGGTGGGCAGGTAGAAGGAGCCCACACGCAGGGGATGAGGATACTGGCTGCTGCAGGGAGCTGGAGGTATCAAAGCAAACCCCATCGCTGCAGAGCCCAGAGTTTATCCTGGGCAGCCAAAACCTCTTCCCAGGCAAACTCACATGCTCAGACTGGAGGTCATTAAAGAGCATAAGAGACACCAGGGCCCTGCTCACCCCACAGGGACATGCTACCACAAAACCCCCTCATCCCGCCCTCATCCCGGAGGAACACCGAGAGACAAACCCCACCCAGAATCTTGGGAGATGGGTGTGTGAAGCCCTCAGGGCCAGTCGTGGTCCTGCCCAGGTCTCC
>NW_010413262.1:32282-50399 GCF_000710305.1 Buceros rhinoceros silvestris | reverse complement strand
GCCAGTCGTGTTCCTTCCCAGTTGTCCAGTGATGGTCTGGTGGCTGCAGCACGTGGCTCCCAGGGTGGGCAGCGGCTCCCTGGACCCACAACCCCAGAAGATCTATGCCAGCCCTGTGGGTTGCCAGTGAAGCCCATCATAAGCATCTCGTAGGGTGCCCATGGTGTCGAAATGGAGCGCGTACCTGCGAGCACAGATGGTAAACTCCAACGGCAGCAGAAACGCAGAGATCATAATTATCTGAACATAATGAAGGGTTTCATTAAATACACTTGGAAAACAACTCAGCAGCCACACGAAGTTAAACTGCTGGTCTCAACTCTCCAAACTATTTAAAATTTATTAGCTTCCCCTGCGGGTCTCAAGCTTTTAAGTACCAGAGAATTCTTGAAAATAAGATATTTTTCCCTTTCTTTCCTCCTTACTCTTTACAATGTTTTTTGGCCTCCCAGAAGTGTTGGTGGTGGGGGAGGAAAGTAGCATCCCCCACCTCGTTGCTCTCTCCACCTCTGCAGACACGCTTCCTCTTCCACCAGACCCCGGTCTCTGCTCCCTCTCCCCAGGCTCCTCTTCACGTGGGCTGCAGAGCACAGCTGTTTCCAAAGGGACGATCAAATCAAGACACCTGCACACTGATCCCGCTAAATCCTGGGCTCCAGACTGCAGGTGGTTCTTGTCGCAGAGGGATTAGTGGGAGGCTGAATAAACCTGGGTTTATCTAGTGCTAACTGGCATGGGGTAATGCCCCTAGCTAAGAGAAGATTTACTGAGCTGTATCTCTTCATAATGCGTGAGGGGAGGCAGCTCTGGGAAGATGCTTCTTCCTGCTCAGAAAGAGAAATTCCTGGTTTTGCATAACAGCCATAGCTCAGTGCTTGGAGATGTGCTGGAGTCCGATGCTGGGACTGGGCTCAGTGAAGCTGAGGAGGGGCTGGTTGCACCCAGAGAGAGCCAGGGGATGGTCAGGGGCTTTCTCATCTCACCTCATATCTGTGGGGAAAGGTTTCATGGTCTGGAGAGGCAGGGAGCTCTGTGGGACTGTTGTGAGCTAGTAGGAAAGAGACCTTGGTTGGTGTTGCAGCTGTGGAGCTGATGGCAGGGATGGGGCTGGTTCTGGTGCCAGTAAAGAACCTGGGGCTGAGCTGGAGCCTTGTCTTTCTTCTGTGAAAGGCTGAGGATGATGACTCGGGAAAGCTTTGTGGCCTCAGTTCTGCTCTGGTGCAGTATTTGTGCTGAGGGAAAGCAAGGAGGGGTTTTTTCATGGGAGGCCATAATGGTCAGTGCCAGACTGCTTCATGAAAACATTCAAATTTATAGCCCTTGGTCTCAGACTGGAAAGGAGCTTCAAACACAGGGATGACGCAGTGGGATCAGGTGAAACTTTGTATTTCTCCTTCTTGTGTGTTGGAAGCCCCAGAGCTGTCACTGGCAACCACAGTACTCTGTTCTCCAACATATTTCTGGAAATAACAGTGCGCTATGAAATGCAGGTTTTGGCCAAGCTCTTGATGAACTCTGGCAGCATCATCCTGGGACCGAGATCGGCAAAAAGATACCAGAGGAGAGGGACGGAAGGGTCCCAGCACCATTGCGGAGAGGTAGGAGAAGGAAAAATCATCTCCCCTCTGCCCTCCCTTCCACGTAGAGCCCCGCTGGGCATCTGACCTCTTTCTGCCCATGCTCCAAGCCCCAGAGGCTGCGTTACCTGTTGATCAGGGCTGCGTTCGTTCATTGGGGCTCTCCCCGCTCCGTCAGCTCGGAGCATACGGCGATCTGCCAGCGAGCAATCACGGAGGCGGCTGTAACGGACTTGTCCGCAGGGCAGTGTGGGGAACAAGCTGTGTGCCAGGAGCGGGGGGGAATTGAGCAGCATTTGCACAAAGCCACTAACAGGGTTGTTAAGTTGTGAGAGAGCAGAGGACAGGCCTTGGAGCGCTGCCTGGCTGAGCAGCCCACGAGGGGAGAGGCTGGGCAATATGGGAGGGTTTGCAGCACGCTCTGCAGAGAGCTGGATAGAGATAATGCAATTACAGGTGAATTAAAATACACCCAACTTTCCAGTGACAACCAGCAGCTGCCTTAACCCTCCGAAAACCAGGGGCAGGAGGAGGGGCTGCTCCCCCCTGTCTTGCAACAGCGCAGGCTGCAACAGGGAAAGTCCCAAAGCTCCTGTGGGAGGGAGACAGATGGGGCCGGGAAGAGATGAGGAGTCATTCAGAGTCGTTTGGAGCCCAGGAAGAGGGTGTGTGGGGGTGATGTGAGCACAGAGAGGGTGGGACAGCAAGTCTACGCCCAGCCATGGGGCTGCCAGTCTGGTGGGGGTAGAGGAGGAGGCATCGTGAGCGAGGAGGGGCTTCAGAGGGGATACTGCTGCCTTGGCAGAGCTTTGACTATTTTTTTCTAGCCCCCCACATTGCCGCCTTGCCCGGGGAGGTGGACCAGGAGTGGAGAGCTGGGGGCAGAGGAGCACACATGGAGCAGGCAGCTGCTCCCCTAGCCAGCATCCCCCGGGCACTGTGGCAACAGTGGCAAGACATGGGCATCAGGTGCAGTTATCTGGCAACAGAGAGGGCTTTTCCTCCAGGAATTAATGGCGGAGCGAGGCCAAGGCTCACAGAGCACTGATTCAAGGAGGTTTGGCTGAGATGTGACATGCAATCTCCCGCTGCTGGGTCACCACTCTGCCATGTGTGCAATGAGCTGGCAGGTCTCAGCCTACTCCAGCCCAGAAAAGCGGGGCAGCCAACCCCTAGAGCAGTGGCCAAGGAGAAGAATTCCTTAGAAACTGGGCTCAGCCTCACTCACAAAGGTGCCTGCCCCCCAGTACAGAGGTCTGCTAGGCACGGGAGAGGGGATGCATGTTTTCCCAGTTTTATCGTCCATTAAATGCGGGAGTGTATCCGCTCCCTCTTTTGTGGATGCCCAAACCTGGCAGTTTCTCTTCCCTCTTTTAAAGTGGCCGGATGAAAGAAGCTGTTTCTCTCCTTGAACAAACAGCTCTGTACAGTGGCCTTGACTGTCTTTCCACCCAGAAAGGGCAAACTGGTGGGAGACAGGTGCGAATCAGAGGCGGCGGGCAGGGAAAGTGCCTGTGTTCCCTCTCGGGGAGCCAAGCAGGCGGAGGCAGGAGCCTTGCCCGCAGCTCAGCTCATCAAAGCCGCTCTCCTAAGCAGAAGGGGCAGCTCAGTGTGTAAGTTACACACTGCCCCGAGCAGGGCACACATCTGCCAATCGACAGGGCTCCACAGGCATGGCCCTGTCACCGCACCAACCTTGGCCACGTGTCCCTGGCTGCCAGGGCACACGTGAGAGTGGGGCACCATGGGCAACAGGGCAGAGGCTGGAGCTCCCGCTATGCCCCAGGAGAAATTTGCAGAGCTTGACTGGGAAGAGGGAGGGCCTTGTCCCAAGGCAAGGGGTCTCCAAAACTTGTCAAGGTCTGGGAGCGGCAAATCAGTCTTGGTGATGAACCTGTGGGAGATGCAGTGGGGAACATGAATGCAGAGGGCTAGCACAGCTTGGTAGCTGGAGCTCAGCTGAGCACAGAGGCTTCAGTGGACAGTGATGGTCTTTTCTGGCCCGAAGGCCTGCCATCTCATCTGTTCCCATCACAGCAACCTCTCTGGATGCTGTGGGGAGTGCTGTGGGCACTGATGGCTGGGGAGGGCAGGGACTTGCAGTCCAAACTCTGCCAGGCTCCATTTTGATCTGTCCAGAGACAGTGAGTGGTTGGGGACAAGCCTTTTGCTTCCAGAGCAGAAGTTACCAGCTCTGCTGTGAGAATGGTGCAGTTGATGGCTGTTTGGTGCCTACTGTGAAGATGGTCTACACCACGGAATTCTGCCTCTGTGTCCCACCAAAGGCAGGCCAGGGAAGGAGCTCATCCACACAGCTACAGCTGATACTTCCCAAGCACAGATGGGCTCTGTCCTGCCTCAGCAGTTCTCGTTATATTTGCTCGGGGGTGGCCTGGAAAAGTGTATGCAGAGAGGGACCCACCTATATGCTGTGGGATGGTGGTGGGTGAACCTCTGAGGCTGTTCCAGCTTCATCTCCCAGCTGGAGCTGAGGGGTCACCGCCATAAGCGTGTTGGTGCACACAAGGGGTCCACTCTGGCAGAGTCAGGGGTGTGCATGTGTCTGTGTGGAGGAAGAGGCAAGGATTTTGTTCTCCATCTCAATCAGCCTGGTCTCTTTAACGAGCTCTCACAAAGGGACGGTGGCTTTTCATGCTGCTCTTGATCTTGAGGCCAGTAGCAAAATCCTCCCGGTGGGTCCCTGGGCACCGTTCCCTCCTCTCTCATCCTTGGCGGTGCTGGAAACACTGCAGGCGGTACAAGCAGAGGGAAGGCAGCATCAGCTATGCAGAGTGATGCAGAGCCAAGAGAGGAACTGTGCTCCAGGAGCACGCAGCCCTCCCTGCCAGCTGCCTCCGCACTATGCCCTGGTCCTGGGAGGAGGGGTGATGGGGGGCAAAGATGAGTGCAATGCAGGCAGCTGGCTCAGGGTGCTTTTGGATCAGTGATTTGCTGTCGGTTGAATAATTCCCACGGTTAGAAGGGATGTCCCACGCCAGGAGCACCGCAGCAGTGGGTTTCTAGGGGTGGCAAGGCAAATTGCTGTGCAGGGGATGCCGGCTCTGTCCTGACCGTCAGTGAAGTCACTGGTGACCCTCGGGGAGGCTCCTCCTGACTTCACAGCTCTGCTGTCTCTCCTCTTCGTCAGTCCTGCAGAGGTGAGGCTGGCGGCTGTGTCCTGCTATCCTGAGCAGCAGTTCTGTCTCCCATCTCCTCATGCCCTGGGAGGCTCCAGCTGATTTCAGTGAGGAGCCATTTCCCCTCCATGCTGCAGAAGAAAAGAGTATTTTACTTATTTTTTGCTGGTTTTCCTCCTTCTATTAAGTCTGTGACTAGAACATTGTGGCTTTTAAGTTTATTCCGACTGTTTGATATTTTACATAATCGTATTATTTATGTGACAAGATTAGAAGTGCTCTGCATGCTGACAGGCAACTAGCACACACGCAATTTCTTGCCAATCCTTCATGAATTTGCATTGTATTCCTGACTTCTTAGAGTTTGTGCAGATTGCACCGTGAGGCGGAGAGAGAGGTATGTGGAGAAGCAGAGGGGGAAGGCGGAGAAGACGGGAGGCAAGCTGCTCACCCAAGAGCTGCTGGCTCCCTCCTGCCCTTCGAGAGCTTTCGGCCTTTGCCGAGCGGGTACCCAGTGCTCAGCGCCTGTCACACTGGGGCTAATGGAAATAACTGGCCAGGCTTCAAACTCTTGGCCTCTAACAGCAAGTGCTAAGCACACAGAGGTGTTTGCTTTAATATCCCGCTGCTCGCCCGTGGGATACTTGATTTATTCTATGCCTGTAAACATTCATTTCACACCTAAACAGGGGCAGGTTCATCACTTCTGCAATCATCATTTATTCATGTCGTGAGGGTTGCAGGAAGCAGAGATAAATGGATTTCCGTGAAATTGGTGCTCCAGGCTGCTCAGGAGCCTCCATCCTTCTCACCGGGCTCCAGAGCAGGGTGGGAAATCTTCCCTCTTCAGCTCCTCCACTCTGGTGCTCTGGCACAGCCTCCTCCGCAGAGCCGTGCCATGCTGCAGGCCAGGATGCGGTGCAGCCAGAGAGCTCTGACCCCAAAACCAGGCAGGGGATGCTGGGGTCCCTCATTCCCGCATGTGACAAGGTCTCAGCCATGCTCGAGGGACAGCTCATGCAGACACATCTTGAAGTGGGTCCTTGTTTTGCTGGCTCTCCCCTGCTTTGGGGGAGCTTTCTGTCCTCTGCATTCGTTAAAGTATTCATTAAATATCCCTTGGGCATGGGGTGGGGGTGGAGGTGAGTAATACCTACCCTTTTCTGGAGGAAAAATCCCTGCCTTTGTGCCCCATGCAGAGGACAACTGGCTGAGAAGGGCTAGTGCTGCCTGACACCTTACAGCCAGGCTGGAGGCCACAGAGTTGGGATAAATCCTGGGACCCAGCTGTACCTTCTTGGGTCCATCAGGGCTGCAATAAACCTCCTCAGTGCCTACAGGACATCAGAGCCCTGACAAGGAAATCCTCCATCCAGCTGGCCCTCAGCCAACTGCTGCTCACCCAGTGCGCCCCAGGATGGCAGAGCAAACCCCAAACCGCCAGAGATGGATGTGCCCTCCCTTAATAATTCATGGCTCAAGCTCGCGCTCGGCTTCCTTTGTTATCTTGTTATGAAAGAAAAAATGAACCAAGATTAAAGAGCTCTGGCTCTGTTTCCAAATTTATGGGCATTTAAAATGTGATGTTTGAGTCTGTTACTCCTCCGACTGTTGTCAGGCTGATTCAGCGCAGCACAGCGTGGGCTCCGTGCTCCCAGCCCGCCCAGGGCATCGCCATGCTCAGATGTGTCAGAGGACGGTCAGCATCCTGTACAACCCCCAGGGATGAGTGGAGCCAGAGGGCTTGCAGTCATGTGACCGCAGGACTTCCTGTGGTCCCCGTGGCACCCAGCTTCACCACCACATCCTCCTCCTCCTCCTCCTCCTCCTCATCACACCGTCTGTCCCACTGCACCTCCATCCTGCCACTCTGCACCCATCCTGAATGACGCTGTTCACCTCTGGGCATCCCATCTCCTGCCCCAGCACTGAGCTGGTAAACCCTGCAGTGCTGATTTGCTCTGGCAGGGCTCTGCTCTGCTCTGCAGAGCTCCCCTTCTGGACGAGACCATTTCGCTCTGCTCAGCCTGGAAAGAGCCGAGAGGGAAAACTTAGATTTAGCCCTTGAATTTCTAAATGTCTGAAATGAGGTGAGATGAATCCACAGCTGCTCTGGCACCCCGTCCCCATGATTAATCACTGTCTGAGAGCAAAGATGGGTTCTCCCTGCCTCCTAATTCAGCACCATTTTTTATGGAAATAAAAGCTTCTACTGTGTCCAGCTCTGCTGATGCCTGGGGCACAAGTGGGAGCCCAGCTGGCTCTGTGGAATCATACCTGCACCAAGAAGATCTTCTTCTGCAGAGCTCCCCAAGTAGTCAGGACTGCCAAGGAGGGCAAAGAGCTTCACCCTGCTCCTACAGCCCTGCCCTGGGCCACATGAGAGCCCATGAGCCAGGTACCACAGCCTGGGCTGTGTGAGGAATGTGTCCTTCATCAGGCTGTGAGCCAAGGGGTCTTGCCGGATGGTCTGCCAGAGCCTGGTTCCTGTTTGGGGACCGAAGTACCACGGAGTCCCTTTGCAGGGACATGCAGAGCTGTGCTGAACTGTGGAGGCAGCGCTGCGGAAAGGCTGCTCGAGGTGATGCTTCTGAGCACACCCTCTCCTTGGAGACCTTAGTAAGAGTGGTGCAGAGAGCCAGCCCACAGCCAGAGGGGGACAGGGCTGGCAAGGGGTGCTGCAGCACCCTGACACCAGGGTTGACCCTTCTGCTGTGTTTTCTTTCCACAAATGCAGCTTCTGAGAGGTCATATGGTTGGTCTCATTGCTTGTAGTTGGAAGGCAGGGCTCCCAGTGACCACCAGACTGATGGGCTTTGCTCCTTCATATTTCTGACCAACCACAGAGGCAGTATGAGTGGTGTTTTTACAACGGTCCAGGAAAAAGAGCCACCACAAGGCAAAAGGGTCATGCTTTTAAGCACAGTCAGTGATGTGAGGGTCAGGACCACTCCTTACTAGTGCAATGTCCTGAGCACCCCTGAGGCAGGGGTTTGCAGATATTGCTGTTCCTATCAAACCTGCACATGTTACTACACGTTCTCAAGCACAGCTTTGGCTTGTTACTCCCTTCCTGCCCATCTGCAGACACACAGGTCTGCTGTGCTCTGATAACCTTCTCTCTGCCCAGGAAAACAGTGACCTAGATGGTCACTTCCTAAACTCACAGGCAGCTCCTGGCAGCTTATTTGGGGAGGAGTGGGAGAAGCACGAGAGCAAAATATTTGTGAAAATCTTTTTTATGGGCAGCAGTAAGTTTTTCCCTATGTGGCACCTCTCTGCTTGCCGCAGTCTTGGTGAGAACCAGGCAGAGGCAGGTAGCGCCATCCATCAAGGACAGCCACGCCGTGGATGCTAATGGATGCTGAGCCAAGACTCCACTCCCACCCCCACCCCTCAGTCCGTTTCTATCCTAAAATTAGCCTGTTCTGGGAAGGTTTGTGCTTGCATCCTGCATCCATGTCCATCTGACAGGGGATGAATTGACTCAGAAATAAAGAGCACAGAGCAGACAGGGTGAGAGGAAAATAGCTCTAATGTAAAAATAAACGGTGTCCAGCCACCCACTGTGTCCAGCTGAGCTCCCAGTAGGGTCTTGCACGCCTGACACAGAGCAGCAGCTGCCCTTTCATTAGCAGCCTGCTCGTTTTCTCCCCCTGCAGCTGAATTCCCCTTGAAAAAAAAAAGACAGAAAGTGACAGGAAGGAGAAAGAGCCCCCGAGGTGCTGTCTGGGTCTTGCTGAAAGTGTGGGGAGGTGAGAAGAGCCCTTTGATCCTGCCCTGTCCCACAGCTGCTGGGGCAAAGGGATGGAGGGACCACTGCTCCCCTCTTTGCCCCCTCCACTGCATCTTTGGGGTCCCTCTCTGCTACCAGGGCTCTGCTGTGCATTTCTTCGTCTTTCCAGAGACAGGACTGTCCTATGCTTCTCCTGGGCTTGAGCTGCTGAGTTTATTTCCTGCTCAGTGGATGTCTCCTGAGTCCAGGGGACACCACAGATCATTGTTTAGATCCAGGGTAAACAGGGCCACCCCAATCCTCCCTCAGAGCTGCTGTGAATGGACTCCTGTGCCCATGATGCCAGGAGCTGGCAGGAAGCTCAGCAAAGGAAGGCTGAAGGAGCAATACTCTGGGTCTTGCAGAAGCCTCTTTGTCCTGGTTTTCTGAGGAATTCAGTTCAGCATTGTGGCATGAGGTCACACCAGGTGGAGCTGGGTGCATCAGGGGTGCAAAGCTCCACCAGCAGCATTATACTGTGCTAAGTGCCCTGAAATTCTGCTCTCTGGGGTCTGTTCTGCCTGTGAACACAGACTTCCTTTTTTTTTTTCTGGGTGCTGAAGCTCTTGCTCAGTTGCCCATGGTAGGGATGAGGCCAGGGAGACATCGCTGGAGAAGCCCTGGGGGCTGGAGTAGCTTGGCTTTGAATTTCAGATCAAGAGAGCAAGTTGCACTGAACTGCCCAGGCATGAACCAACCCTCTGCACCTTTCACATCCAGCCTTCAGAGCTGCCCTGCTGCAGTGGACCTGTGTCCATGTGCTTAGAAACGTCACCACATCTCTGGAGTCCCCAGACCAGCTGCATTCCCTTTGAAGCCCCAGGGAAATGGTCCTCCTGACCTGCAGCAACCTGGCTGCACAAGGAGCAGCTTGTGCAAACCTTCCCTGCGTGACTGGTAAGCGATTATTCACGTGAACCATCCACTGACATGGCCAGCACTGCCTGCACTAGCAACCGCTCGTGCACAGGGTGAACGACGCAGCCTCTGGAAATGCAACGAGCAGGCAGAAGACCTTTAAGTCTTTCCAAGGTACTTTGTGGAGACGTAAAAGCTCAAATTTCCTACTTCTTCTTGAAAAAACCCACGGCAAACCCTACGACGCAGAGGAGCCAGGCACCAGGATCTCTCTTCAGCTCCCCAAAACCAGCCGAGCGGAGGAGAAAAATGATTTAGATGATTTACAGCACTTCGGAAGGGTTGAAAAAAGTGAAGTAAATAATAAATCAAAACCAGCAAAAAGAACAAGAATACATCCATCTTTTATGAGCTCTATTCACTGCTGTATGTACAGTTCAGACATAAAACAAACGCACCGTGCAAAGTTGCTGCTGCTTCAGAAGTGTCTGTGCCCAGCAGTTTCAGAGCACTTCCAAACTACATAAAAGCAGAGGCAGAGGGAGGTGCAGGCGTTGTCTGCTGAGCGCAGGAAACCAGCTCCTATTCTCTGCCTCCTTATCAGCCTTCTGCATAGCCCTGCGTGGGGATGGCTTCAGCTGGGAGATGGGGAGCACAGTGAGTCCTTGATAAAAAATATTTTTTTCCAAGAAACACATTTTATCTTTAGGGGTTTTTGCCCCATTGAAATGGCACCTGATGCGTTCGTATCCTCTCACTCTAATCAAAAAGTCTCGCAGACACTGGTGTCTGAAGGCTGCCCAGAGTTCTCCAAAAGATCCCTTCAAGAGCCCCTTGCAACAGTTCCCTGAGAAAGGGGCTCCCGCAGGCCTGTTTCTCTGATGCTCCATTTGACAGACACAGGTACTCCCAGGCAGGTTGCTGAAGGGCACGTCCAAACCCTGATGCGAGCATGGGTCACTCCGCAGTGGAGCAATAGAAGCAAAAATGTGGGAGGTAGGTTATCACAGGAAAAACATACTGCTTTGAAAGACAGAAACTTCCCCTGAAACACAGCTCAGCTTCATGAGAACTGCAGACGATGCAATCACCTGTGGCCTCAGGTTTGAGCAGCTCCAGATATCCTCTGTACCAAATCTTCTTCAATTGTTCTCCTCGCAGACTGAGTCCAAATGTGGAAGTCTGCTTCGAGGTCCTGGACAGAGGCAAAATTCTCCAAAGCCATTGACCTGAGAGACTCCTCCTCTTTAGGTCTAAAGTCTTCCAGGGAAGCGGATGTGGTTTTGGTGCTCCTCTTGCAGCCAAATCTCATTTGAATCCCAAAGAAGCAGCCTTCCATCTCCTTCACCCCAAGGGATGTCAGCCTGGTGTGATGTGGCCAAGCCCAAGACCCAGACAAAACTTTTCTCAGTGGACCAGCCTAAGTGTGCAGGATGACTCTGTTCACCCCCGGGGAATCTTGATCATCTTCTGGAGGGCCTGAAAGCCTATGCCTGAGCACTCACCATGGCCCCTTGACCCTGAGGCTGCAGAAATTGGACGTCTTGGGACCAGAAAACAGTCTCATCCTCCATCTTTCCTGTTGTGCCACTAGCTCTTAGGGGAAATAATAGACATATTTGAGGCACATCAGCTTTAAGGGACGTGTCCCTGGACTGTCTAATGCAGTGATGCACAAGCCCTGCTCTCTTCACATCCTGATGGGTCCAGTGCAGCAGGACACTCCTGATCCACATGGGAGTGACAGGTCCCACACATGGATGAACTTTGCTGACTTCCTCATCAGCTTTGATAAATAGTAGCAGACATGTCAGGATGTGGCTGGTCACATCTGGGCTTGGTAGCTGCTCACCCACATCAGGGACTGTATGACATGGCCTATTTTATCTTGTTTTAGGCAGGACATTTTAAAGACCAAGAAGCCTAATGTTCTGCCTTCATCCAGGATGTCCTGGGCCCCCACAGCTGTTTGTGGCAAGGTTGGGTCCAGACCAGCTGAATCATGAGGCCGGTTTCTGGCTCATCCTAACACACAGTTCCTATCTCTTACATTTCACTGGCATCTGAGGCCTCTCTTGAGCTGGCAGGCACCTTGCGGGGTCACATCCCACCAGCTGCTGGCTATAAATCTCTGTCCTGGCTGACGGTGGCTTCTCTTGCAGGACACGGCAGCAGCCCATCCCTTCAGTCCCAAGGGCAGTTGGCTGCTTTTGTTCCCTGGGCAGATGCCCTGCCCTGCCCTGTGCTACCAGACAGCAGCCACAGGCTCTGACCCAGGACAGAGGTAGGCTTCTTGGATAGCAGCTTCCAGTACCATCGTTCTGCTTCTCCGAGCTCGCAGTGGAAAAAGCTCTGGAGAATCAGTCTTACCACAAACCTTCTGGACTCTTAAAGCTAGCTGCACCTCTTCAGGTTCCAGGAGGAGCAGGGGTGGTTTCTGGAGAGCCCCCATACGCTGTGCTTTCATCACCCCTAACCTCCCACAGCCCTTCTGTGGAGGGATTTTCTTTTCTCAAAAGCAGCAGCTCATGGCAAGAGTAATTTAACTTCCAGCTCTATGAAATCAGTGCTCTCCCAGCTCACTGTAACCCACTTCAGCTCCACAAATCCTGTGCTGGAGGAGGAACTGCTCAGGAGGATCTCTTCTCTCCACTAGGAGCAGAGCTGGGAGCAAGGATGCTCTGGGCACCAGCAGAAACAGTAAGAGCTGGCTGAACGGCTCAGCCAGCGATGTGGGTGAGGCGATGGTCAGGCTCCTACCGCACAGCAAATGGGAGCCAATGGGATCTGAGAGACATGTGGGATGGGGCTAGTTAGTCCCCATCACCACGTAGCCAATGTCTCTGACATTGGATGCTGACCTGTGCTAGAAAGAGCTCATCCCCTAACACCTGCCCTCTGCAAGGAACAGAGTTGCTTCCCACTGCTGGAGGCTGTTTGGGACACACAGCATTGCCCGAGGAGCCAGGATCTTTTATGAGATGAGGGAGTCTTGCTCAACATTTTCTGCTTCTGGCAGTCTCCAACTCCAGCCCTTTTGGGGGCTTCCTTAGGAGACATTGTTCTCAGAGAGACACCTACACCCTCCTGAGCAAGCTCAGGCTCTTGGTGCAGTAGTCAGCAGGGTCTAGCAGAGGGATCCTGCCCTCTTGCACACCCTGGGCTGATGAACTGCAGAACAATCCCAAACAGCCTTGCAGTGCAGCAGAGAAGAATCTCCAAAACACCATCACGCGGCAGCGCAGGGCAGCAGCTGCCGGTGCCCAGGAGGCTGGAGGAGGTGGAGCACCAAGCCCAGTTGTGCAGAAGGAGAGGCTTTCCCCAGCACGACCCCAATCCCAGGTGGGGAGGGTAGCCCTCCAGCAGCACCTCTCTGGTAGCTTTGCAAGACATCCAGGCTCAAGACATGCCACCTCCCTCTGACGGAGCTCCCTCAGTAATGCCTCATTATCAAGACACTCTCTCCCTGCCTTTCTAAAGCCCTCTGATTTTCCAGCCCTGTTCAGAAGATTGTTTCTCCTAATTCAGACAGGGAGAAACTGAGGCACAGGTGAGCACAGTCTGTGCAAAGCCTCTGAGTACGTTGACAGCAGAAATAAAAAGTGCCCTGGCCACTGCTTTGGGAGCTATCCTGCTCCAGGTGACAGATCCCACAGAGCATCCTCACACTAGGCTCTGACACAGTGGGTCTCTGAATGGTCCCCAGGGGCACTGGTCAGCTCTCAGGCTGCCTTCCATGTTGTCCCAGCTCATGCTCCCCAGCTTGCTGGATCTCTCCCAGTCAGATCCAGCAGTTGTGCCCTTTGCTTGTGGCACGGCATGGCATGGAGAAAAGGAGGCTCAGGGGAGACTTTCTCACTCCAGAACTCCCTGATAGGAGGCTGGAGCAAGGGGTGGTCAGTCTCTTCTCCCAGGGAACAAGCGAAAGGATGAGAGGAAACAGCCTCAAGTTGCAGCAGAGGAAGTTGAGGATGGACATTAAGAAAAATTTCTTTGCAGAAAGGATTCTCCAGGCATGTCCCAGTCTGACCCGGGCAGTGAGCTGTGTGGTGGTGCTGTTGACGGACAGGGGTCAGTGGGGACCTGGCGGTGCTGGGGGAACAGGTGGGCTCGATGAGCTTAAGGGGCTTTTCCAACCTAAACAACCTAAACCTGTGCTTCTGTATGGTGTGTGTGATGGAGAAATGGGGTTGCCCAAGGGCAATGGTGCTTTTCAGCCAAGACCGAACACCCAGTGGGTGCCACCTCGTCAGCAACCGAGCACATAAAAGAGGAAACTGGATCTTTCTGTCCTTCCCCCACTTCTCCAAAGCAAGTGGTGCTGTGTGCCCTTGGGGTGCCTGGTTCCTCCCTTGCAAACTTGACGCCAGAAGCTGGCTGTGCCCTTGTGGTGCGGGGAGCTGGGAATGGGCCGGCTGAAGCAATCTGCAATGCATGCTGCTTTTAATTAGAACGGGCTGCACGCCCACCTGCAAGCCGCTGTAAATCTGGTCTGCGCCGTAAAGAATGTCCTGGATTTAAGTTGTAATTAGAACTTCTATTGACAGCGCAAAGCCTCATTTTTCATGTGAAGCTGCTCATTGCTCCCAGTCAAGAAATCAATCTGGGCCTGTTGAAGAGATGGGGCCATCAGATTTGCAGGATGGATTGATGGTGGAGAACGCAGACTCTCTTAACCCCTCTGCTGCCCTGGCTCTCGCTGTGGGTGGGAAGGGGCAGGGGGCAGGGGGCAGGAGGAGCGGTGCCTTCACAGCTCCTGCTCCTCAGCCTTGCTGCGGGCACTCCCGGTGCAGGAAGGCAGCAGGAGCTCTGCTTTACAGGAAGGTGACTCGCAGTCTGCCCGTGTGCCCTGTTGGAGCGGGGCTGGGACAGGGACTAGCACTTAGAAACTCTTCCGGCTCTAAAACACAGTTTCAGACACTTGCAGCCTCCTGCCAGCTGAACCCATAACCAGTATTTCACCAGCTTGGGGCTCCCTGGGAAAAGCAGCAGTGCTGCTCCCATAGGGCTGTGTGTTCACTTCCTGGGGATGCTGTCATCTCCTGAGGATGCTCCTTGGCACAGATCCTTGGGCCAAGGCCAGAGCTGGATCCCTTTGTCCCCTTGCTGGGCTCTGGAGGAGGTTCTGGCTGCTCGTCCTGTCCAGCATGATATGCTCAGGGGCTGCCTGATGCACACGCTGCTGATCTGGAGCAGTTTGCAACAGATAAAGTCACCGGGCAACAATATGTGCTGGCTGGTGCTTTGCCATAATTTAACACATTGCCTGTCCCTGCTGGAGGGGGGATACCAGGGATTACCAATGCTTTTGTCCAGGTCTCTGTGCTGCTGCAGACTGATTAGACGTGTGCCCACTTAATTAGAGCATAATATGAACCTCTGCTACAGCAGGGACTGGCCAGCTGGAGTGGAAATAATTCAGGGCAGGAATATTAGCTTTTTTCTCAGGCAGCATCCATGGATCTACATGTTCTATTCCAGCAGCTGACACAATCTTGGCTTTTTGGCCCCATTGTGGTCCTACTGGCACCTGGTGGAAACCTTCAGACTTCCCTCAGCACCACTGCTCAGCTGAGGCCAGTGTAAAGGTTCTGGTTGTCCAGGCAGCCTGAACTCTGTCAGTGCTCTCTTGTGCTCTCTTGTGCTCTCAAGCCTCTTGAACATCAGTTGTCTATTCTTTCTCTTCTCCTTTTTTGCCAAGCAAAGCAGTGTCCTGAGGAGTCATCCCTTCCCATTCCACAGACCCCCGAGAGTCTCGCAGAGGATCCCAGAGTGGAAACCTCTGCACTGACTTCTTCAGCTTCGCTTGTCTGCCCCACCGGGGATTACAGCGAAGAGTCTTCAGCAAATCTCCTCCTTGCCAGGCCCCCGTGCTCCATAAACAGCAGCAGTGGAGCTGGGGCTTGCCCCTCACTCTCTTGCTGGAGCTTTGGAAATCACTGCATCTCTTGGGTTCATCAGGGCTCTGGTGGCTGGCTGGGGAGTGGGGCAGGGATTACAAGAAAGTGGCAGATGAGTGTGCGCACTCCTTCTTGGCAGTGGGATGCTTCCGGTTGTCACCGAAAGGTCACTGCCTGGCCTCGTGCTTTTAATGATCCTCTTGAAATTATTGGCTTTTGTGTGCACCACGCTGTGTGTGTCCCTGCTCCCGCACAAGTGATGCCTTTTGTGGGGGTACTTTCCTCTTCTCTTTATGGCCATCGGTGTTTTGGCACCAATGAGTGTCCTGGTGTGTCTCTATGGATGGGGGATGTGTCAGCCCATGTCTGTCTGTCGTCACTCCAGTTGTACATGAGGGCTGTGTCTTGCCTGCAGGCTGGGACGTTGATCCTCTTCTGTGTCCTCAACCCTGCCCACCTCCCCAGTAACAATTCCAAGTCCTTGACATTTGCTGCTGGAATAAAAGGCTAGGGCAGAGACTGGAGGAGAAGATAATCTCTGCCACCATCTACTGAGAAATCAGAGGCACATGTTTGGGTGTTCAGGTGCTCTGAAGGACTGGTCTTATCAACTGTCCAACAGACAGCAGCGATTCTTAGCATGTCTGAGCAAAGAGTTCATCATATCCCTGTCCCAGATGGCTGCTCTCGGACCTGGAGCTGTGAGGTTAATACACAGATGGGCAAAGAACAAGAGCTGTCATCAGGAAGGAAGGTCCCTGACTCTTCACAAGGGCTTTGTTCACACAGGCCCCTATTTCTGCACCCACTTGTACCATGAGCACAGGCTGCGGGGGCCTTGGTATCATAGCCCTGACCCTGACAGCCTTGGTGCCAAGAGGCTGTAACCAGAGAGAGGGCAGAAGAGACGTGAGAAGAGGAGGGTTAAGATGGCAGATACTGGTCAGGGGTATCTGCTCATACCTGGGAACTCTTGCCTGATTCAGTGGTGCCCTCCCTGCCCTCATGTTCTGCTGTTGTCTTGCCATCTCCATGCCTATTGTGTCTCCTGTCTGAAGTGAAGCAGGGTCTGGGGATCCACTCCAGAAGGGAACTGGTGAAACCCACTCCACCGTTAACAGCTCACTGCCAAGGTGCGCTGTGCAGTGTCGGGCACAGGCACAGATGACTGTCCTACCTCCCATTTGGCTGTTCCCTGGTCTCACCTTTCATCTCCAGGAAGAACATCTCCTGAATGCAGAAACACTTGACAGAGACCAGAGGACTCCAGTGCAGGGGCCTCTGTAACCAAGGACAGCAGCTGGGTGGTCTCTCCTCCTTTGGACACTGCAGTGGTTGCTCCATGGAATGACTAAACTCTTGTCTGTTTAGGGAAAGGAGTGGTTTTCCTTCCTTTGTCCTCTAAGTCTCTGCCCTATCTGCTTAACCCCAGAGCTCCCTCGGTCCAGTGCCATTCACCACCATACTCACATGTGTGGAAACAGATCACTCTAGTTTAGCATCTCATGCACCAGTGGAAATGATTCAGGACAGAGAAGAAAGATGATCAGGACCTCTGGAGAGCTGAAAACTGGGAATCACCACCCAAATTTCCCCTGTTTGTCAGAAAGGTACCATGCACCCAACTGGTGCCCTTGTCTTTCTCCTTACTAATAACGGCGATGGTGGTTGGTCTTGCCACCCTCTGCCTCCTCACCACTTGCAGCTGTCTGCTCGGGGAGCTCAGCACCCCAGACCTGTAGGGAAGCCCCAGCCTGGCTCCCAGCCCATGGGGGACTCTGCCCACCAAGAGAGGAGTCCCTGGGGCACCCACACCTGTCTGTGCTCCTCCTTCTCCCATGATCTTCCTGGTTGTATCTTGGGGTTGATTGTCACCCAGGATCTACAGCAGTGGGTTACAACCACAACCCTCATTTTCTCTGATATCCTGGTCAGAGGGGAATGTTCCAGAATGCCTCCCTGTTACTTGCCTTGTCAGGGTATGCCCATGTTCCCAGCGCTGACAGTCCCATGGGAGGTGGTTTGGCTGTTGTGTTTCGACAGGAGGCACCACCCATGAGACAACAGCCCAGCGGGTGGCAGCTCCACATGTCTGGGTCAGATTGGCATGAGTTCAGGATGCTCTGACACCCCATGTGACATGCTGGGCAACATCTCCTCAGGGAGGAAGGAGGCCAGGTGGTATTCTCAGGAGCTGACCTTCCTAGGGACTCCTAGTGATGGTTTCACAGTTGTGTAAACAAAAAATATTGAAAATCTGGAGAAAGCCTCCCCAATAGTGGGTCAGAAAGCTGTAAAGAAGGTGATGTGAACTAATCAGAGCCGACATAAAGCTTCCAAGACCTGAGTTAAGCCTGCTGTGGATTTGGATTCACACTGGAGATAAACAGGCAGCTCTCGCAGAGCTGGCCTCTGGAGCCGGTTCAGATTAACCTGGATTTTCAGCATCATTTCATGCTATTCCAGTCCACAAATCCCGGCAGCTCTGCCAGCACACACCAGGCTGGACCACTGAGCCCCAGAGACACACACGGCTCCACAACCCCTCTGCCAGCCCAGCCCATCCTTGCCTTCCCAGCACTGAGTGCCACGAGCTGGTGCTGCTCTGCTGAGCCATGGTGCCTTTTCCTCCTCTCCTCTTGGCAGGGCAGGGTGGATAAGGCAGATGAGTCTGAGGACACCCCTCAGCTATATGCCTGAAGGAAGGGGCAGCACTACATCCCCAGACACAGCCTCTGCGGGAGCGTGCAAAGGGCCAACAGCCTGCAGCAGCTCTTTACAGTGTGACTCACATCCCTGCATCACGCCGCAGCCCAGTCCCTGCTGCTGCCTCGGCTGGGCAGCCGACTCTCTGCACGGCGCGCGTTGGC
>NW_010413262.1:16775-32240 GCF_000710305.1 Buceros rhinoceros silvestris | reverse complement strand
CCTCGCCCTGCCTGCTCCTGCGGAGGGCCACCAGCCTCTCTGCAGGGCTGGCCTTGCCCATGCTGATATATCCCCTGTGGAGAGGTAAAGCCTGCGGCAGCTTTCCTGCCAGTGCCCTCCTCATCAGAGATGAGGTTCCTCGTAGGTAGGTGTTTGCGCACACAGCAAGGCTGCCACCAGCCCCAGACCTGACATGCTCCTTCTCGGCTGCCTGACTATGCCAACCCATGGCTGTGGCACTCCTGGGGCTGCTGGAGGTATCACACCGGGGCTAGGACCGGAATGAGACCGTCCCTAACTGGGAGGCTGGCGCCTGCCTTATGAATTCCCACCCTGGCTCCCAGCTGAGTGGAAAGAGCAGATTAGTCATTTCCCCTGGTGCCGAGCTTGCTCCGCACTCCTCACGCTGCTGCTAATGCATTGGGTCCACTTGGGCAGGCTGGGAAATCCCGATTCTGCACCGTCAGGGAGCCGAGAGCTGCGTGAGCTGTGGGGTGCATGTGACACAGCACCCACCCCAGCCATGTCCCCGGGTTTGGGCCTTTCTCTCCAGCCTGGTGTCGTGTCACGAAATATGATAGGAACCCGAAAAGCGAGGTGGGGATGTGGAGTTGTGAAAGGGGGAACAGGAGCAGAAAAAGCTGGAGAGTGTCGCAGGGGAGAGGAGGCTCCCCACATCCCAAGTATTTCTGGATGCCAGCAAGAGTGGGCTCCCTTTCCTCTGCATCGCTGTGTGGGTTCCACCCTGGAGCAGGGGTACTGTGTGTTCCCTGCTGTCTCTGGAGGGAGCTTCCCTTCTGAAGTAGCCTCACCTACTGCCCAGCTACTAAAGAAACCAGAAGCGCAGAGTTTCTTGGCCCAGGCCACCTCACCCTGCCAGAGTGACCCCGGCAGCCAAAGGCACTGGGCAAACACCTCTCTCCAGCCTTGCTCCAGGGCTGGGAGTTGCCCTTCCTATCTCCCACCCTTGCTGAGGAGACCCAGAGGAAGGAGACACTTTAAAGATTTAGGAAGGGGGAAAGCAGAAGCCCAGCAAGGCTGGGCAGCTGTAGGGGATGGCGATGGCATCATAGGTTGCTTCAGCTCAAACGACCTGGAGCAAAGGCATCCAGACATGAGAAGGAGCTTGTCTGGCAGGGAACAATGGGTAAGTGACCATGCCGTGACAGAGCGTGTCCTCAGAGCACTGCAACAGGATGGCTCTTGCTGTGACAGGCAACATGCTACAAAACCACCTCAAAATAGACTCCAGGAGGGCTTCGTCTCAAAGCCTATTATCTGCACTGAATGCCAGATTAGTGAGCAAAGCCCTCCTTGGTCTTTGAAAATGCTCTGCTAAAGAGGGATAATCATGTCATTGAGGCTCTCCAGGAGCCACCATGGAGGAGCTGGGGACAGCAGTGACCTCAGCAGATGCTTTATGTAAGGGGGATCAGAGGATGGGGGGGCACGTATCCTCAGTTCAAAGGTTGCTTTCCATGGCCACCATCAACCAAGGATCATCCATTTCTCTGCATCCTGAGCAGCCACCACTTTCCAGAGCTATGTGCAGGTTGGCAACACACCTCGGCATCTCGCACCCTCCCTCCCAGCTCCACAGAGCCCTGCTGGTTTGGTTAGGCATCAGCAAGGCAGGATCTGCCCCCAGCAGGCAGAACTGCAGCAAACCCCCATGGCAAATTGTTCCCTTGGGCAGGAGAGGCAGAGGGTGAAGTGCCACCCTTCAGCAATGCCACACAGACCCTTCAGCCCCTGGCTCTGACCTCTCCTGGGCTGCCTCCTTCCCTCATCACAGCGTGCTGGCAGGGGACCAGCTCGCTCCATACGCTGTTTGGCCGGAGCACTTTCACTCCCACTGCCAGTCGATTATGTGTCCATTAGGGAAAGGAGAAAGCAGCGTGGCTCCCCGTGTGCTCTCCTTCCCTGTCTCCCCCCTGGTTTCCCATGCCAGCCTCGGGTTGACGTGTTCACCCTGATCACGACATCAGCACATCCCCTTAATGCTGTGGAATCAGCAGAGCAATGACTTACGGACAGGCAGCTTTATTTCAAGTACGGGAGATCCCCCCAGCCAAATCACATAAACTATGAGCAAGTTAGAGACGAGCTTCCACTGGGCCTCGCTAAAACCATTACTCATAACGTGCACCTAATTCCTGGCCTTTTTGGATTAGGTGTCCGTGCTGCATCAGGAGTGTGTGCTGGGATTTACTGGATGTTTTACAGGTTACAAGGGGGAAAAGAAGAAGCCTTTGCTCTTTATGGGGCAGCTTTTATGTTCAGCAGTTCCCACACCACATTTTTACTGCTTGCAATCCTAAGCCCCATCAATCCAGAGAGAGCATCAAGGGAAAGGCTCAGGGGCTCGATGGTAACGGGCAATGAGCAGCAGTCAGCAAGCTGCTGTGCAGGGATATGGGGCTGGTCTGCATCAGAGTGCTGGGAAAGGGAGTGTGCTGGGATGGGTGTGCTTGGGGGGCAGGGAGTTCCCAGCCAGAGAGCCTCCCCCCAGCACACCCTTGTAGCTGTTCTGGGCAGCCAGAGTCAGCTCAAGGGTCCTCAGCAGCACCGCACGTTGCTGACACAAAGAGGGAATGGGGTGTCCCAGCCTGGAGAAAGGTGAGACAGGGTTTGTAGGGAGGGTGTGAAGACCTGGACTGTGTCCTCCTGCTACCCCCAATCCCACCATAATCAGCTGGGCATTCCTTCAGCAGCCAGCCCAGCTTTCCAGGGCTCCAGCACAGGCAAAGCTGTCAGTCAGGCAGCGGGGGTTTGCCTGTCCTGCCTGGCTGCCGCCACGGGCGATTGCTTGTGCCTGGCGCCTGCTCTGTGAATGACAGGAGGAACCCAAAGTCCAACTGCTGACACTCAGGGATGTCTCCAGAGAAGTGCCTTGGACAGTAAGTGACGCCACATCGGGGCATTTGAAGGGGAGGAGTATTGCTCTTCATCACCAGTCATTAATGATTAATTGCATGTATTGCAGTGAAGTCTGGGAACACGGACAGAGCAAGGTCTCTTGAGGGAGGTACTGTGCAAGCACCATGCCGTGGTCAATCCCCATCCCAAGGGAAATGTCCCCAGCTAAAATCCTGGTTTCACCAGCACAGCGTATTCCCCATGTCTTCTACAGACTTCACTGTGGGCAGCAGGTGGTTTCCTGCACATCATAACATGTTTCTTCTCAGATCAGATAATTTGCTCCACAACCTCAATGCAAGTATCTGACAATATTTTGTCACCCTTTATCACTGCAATTTCAGTGCTATCATGGCCTGGTGAATCATTATTGATAGACTCTTAGTATCAGTGTTATTCCTTCAGAGGAACGCGTTTTAATGAATTTTCTTCTCGCCCAGAAATACAGCTGCACTCCGATATGGCTCAAGGGGTAGGGCTGTAGCTGTAAAGCTGAGAACATCCCCCATGGTGTAGAGGTGACCGTGCTGAGCTGCCCTGTGCTTTATTATCGGGCGCGGTGTGCAATTTCTGCAGTCAATGTTTGCGATGTAGGGACACACTCGTGGTGCTGAAGAACGCTCATGTCTGGGGAAGCCTGAGTTCCCACTGCAGCTCCACACCAGCTCAGCTTTGGCTGTTGAAGGGTTTTCTTTGAAGTGATTCATGTTCTGTTTTTCTTTCCAGAGGATGAAAAAGTCCAGGATGTTTAAAGCAGGAGGTTTGCTCTTCAATGCTTTCTTTTCATACCCTTATTTTCTGGTGTTGACCCTGAAATATCTCTGCAGGTGCAAAGTGCAGCACTGCCCTATCGACTGAGCCTCCTTGACCTGTTATGGTAGTCACGCTCACCCAGGAAGGCAAAGGGAGAGGCAGATCCTGCTACCACCATGTTTCTGACCTGAAGCTGGAAGTGATAGATGGCTCAGCTAAGAAAATGAGTTTTAGGCACGTGCTTTGCTGGGACAGCAGTTCTTTGGATGCGTCTGTGGAGATGGACACATCAAGGGAGCCTCCCTGGGCAGTCTGCAGCCCCAGGTCTGCAGTGTATGCTGCCAGTGAGCAGAGAGGGCAGCTGGTCTGCATGTATAATTCCTGGCCTGGCTTCAACTCCAGTATAAGCTGAGCTCATCCTCCTGCCTGCTATGCCCCAGGCCCCCGTTCAGAAGGCAGGGTGCTGAGCCCTGTCTGTCTCGCAGCTTGTAAAGCGTCTGTCACTCCAAGGCAGTGACAGCTCGACAGGCTGGATGCGCTCAGCCTCTCTCTGCTCAGAGGAGCAGGACTGGTGGCTGGAGTGCAGTGACAGCTATGGAAGCACAGAGGGTGAGGAGATACAGTCCATCCTCGGCAGTGCTGGGTGTCAGGTTTGGAGCTCTCTCTACTGTGGGACCTCCCAAGTCCACCTCAGTACCTCTTCTCTTGCAATGCAAACTTGTCTTAGGGCAGAGCAAAGCAGCGGCTTCCTTTCGTCCTATTTGCTTGTAAAGAAGTTACTGAAGTGCCTGGCTCCATTTGTCTCCTTTGTGGAAATAGCTAAGGGACATGGGAAGGGACGAATCAAAGGGTCCTCCCTCGCCGCCCAGGTGGAGACCTCTGCATCCGTGTGGCACTGGAATGAACCACAGTGTTGCTGAAAGGATTGGGCTATAGGGCACAACTCAATGTGAGCAGGAACACGACCTCTATGGAGCTTGGCCACAGTGCCAGGAATAAAGCGAGCCAAGAACATGCTAAAAGAGCGAGTCAATACGACAGCCCCTCGGAGCAGGAGCCCTCCAGAAAGGCAGCGGGCAGCTGGACAAGGTTAAACAGTGCTTTGCTCTGTCTGCCAGCCAAGAGGGAGGCACTCGGGAGGTAACCCTGTTTTCTGACAATAGCTGGCTCTGAAGCACTTGATGGTTTTAATAGTGTTCAGCGAACTCGAGCAGAGGAGATTGTGAAACCGCAGCACCGGCTCCTGCGGAGAGCTGCACTTCACGTGATAATGAACCTCTGAAAGAGATGTTTATCACAAAGAAAAAAGGAGGTGAATGCAGAGAGGACCCTTAACTAACGCAGCCTGAGTTCTGTAATTTTGGGGATAGTAAATGGGTCCTAGATGGGATGCTGGTCTGTGATGGGGAGCTGGACACACCATTGCGACAAACCACTCCAGACCCAGAATGATCTCTTGAGAAATCCATTTGAGGTCACCAAGGAGAGCAAACCAGGCAGCATGGACCAGTGCTACCAGAGGACATGTGGGGGTCATGCAGGGAGGTCTTGGTGAGCATCCACCCCACACAGTGGACCTGAAGCTCATGGGTTTGAGACCAAGGTGGGTCGGGAGATGTCATCCACACAGACGTGTGGTCCAGAACTATCCCCAAATTCCCCTCACCTCAGCACAGGCAAAGGCGGGCTTATTGCTCTGCTTGGTCCTACAGAGCAGCAGAGTGAAGACACTTGCTCAACACCATGGGGGGTGGGAGGGGGGTGGGGGAAATACTCAATTATTCTCATGCATATAGACACAAATTAATTAACTGAGCATGTCACAGGGGGACATTTCCCATGACCTGCAGGGAAGAGTTTCAGGGAGGAATAGCTGATGATTAATGCTCTTCTGTTCGTGCTGCATCTCAAGATCCTGGGAAGAGCTGCTTGAATAAGGGGCGGGTTTATACACCTCCAGCAATGCCTGTTGGAGGAGACTGTGCTTTTAGGCAACGGTTGGCAACTAGTTTTTGCCAGAATTTGGCAACAATTTCTGATGGCACCAGGGTTGGTATAACTGATGTTTTCATCTGTGGAGAAAGATGATTCATCAGCAGAAAGAACACCTGGAGTGCGGAGAAGTTTTAGAAAGAGTCAGAGCAAATCCAGCCACTGCATTAGAGCTAAACAAGCTGAAATGCCAGCTGCCATTCTGCAAATAACCTGTCTGGAAATAAATTAGCACCACAGAGGACGTGGGAAGGTGATAGCTGGGTTAAGCCCCTCACTGCTGTGCTTACGTGGTGGTTTAAAGAGTTGAAGAATCAACACAGCTAATTGATACTTCACGGACCTGCAGTACCATAATGATAAACGTAAAAAAGGGTTGTCTCCGCTTGCTTTTAGAGGGGATATCAGGGCAGTTCACTTACCACCAGGTAGCCAGTCAGGAGTCCAGCAGCTTGTGTGCTGCAGAATGAACAAAAGAAGAGATGTGAACACACTACAATAGAAAAGATGTTCATGGCCATGGTAACTGGCATTAAAAATTTCATATCTAATTGTGATGAGCAGTGTCAGCTGAAAGCAAGGATTGCTAGAGGATGGTGTCAGACACTCCCCACACACAGAACACACAGATTATTTTTTTATTTAATCTACAAAATGCAAGATTTATAAATTGAACCGTCACCTGGAGGCAACAATTGGCTGTGGGGATCTTCCAGAGCATCAGGCAGAGCTCAGGGCACCAAAGACCAGGGATAGGATGTCACTTTGATAGAAAAAAAATCTGTCTACTCTCTCCAAAACATGGAATCTCACTGACAGCACTACTGAGACCCTGCAAAAAAGGTCTTCACTTGCTGCAGAGTGGCTCATGCAGCACTTTACCACCTCCTGGTCTTAGGAGTTAGTTCTTAGTTAATAGTTGAGGTTCTGCATAACAGCTTTGTGAATGTTGTTTTTGAATTAGAGCATCTAAGAGATCCTTCACCAGACTGCATCACACTGCTCTCAAATGAATGGTGTGATTGGAAGGGTGGGATGGCTAGTGCCGATAACATATCTGAGTCTGGTAACAAGCTTTTGGAGAAAGATGATGGTAAAGGCCTCTAACACTTGTTCATTCTTGCTTTCCATGATCAGATTTACTAGGTTACCCCTCTGTTAAAGAGGTAACCATGGCCAACCAACCCATCTTTGCTAGGGATATTATACCTGAGAGGATGCTGTCCTGCAGCAGGCGAGCGTTTATCGGACACGGGTTTAACTAGTGCACTCTCTACTACTCCCTGAAGGGAGGTTGGAGCTCCTTTTATTCCAACCTTCTCCCAAGGAAGGAGCAACAAAATGAGAGGAAATGGCCTAAAGTTGCACTAGGAGAGGTTTAGGTTGGGTATCAGGAAAAAATTCTTTACAGAGAGGGTTGTGAAGCCCTGGCCCAGGCTGCCCAGGGCAGTGGTGGAGTCCCCATCCCTGGAGGGGTTTCCCAGCCGTCTGGAGGTGCTGCTGAGGGACAGGGGGCAGTGGGGACCTGGCAGTGCTGGGGGAATGGGGGGACTCAATGATCTTAAAAGTCTTTTCCTACCTAAACAATTCTGTGATTCTGTGAAAACAAAGCCTGAGTGTGCACAAGTCATCACTGCCCACTGGATGATGCAGTGTGGTGGGTCGGTATCAAATATGCCAAAATTGATAATAGCTCCTCAAGCCAAATGTGGCGTCAGGCTCTGATCCATTCTTAACTCTGTTAAATTACAGAACAGCACCAATGAAGCATGTGTTGTCACCTGCTGACATTTTATTTAACAGATATATGAAAACAAGGATGCCTTCAGTGTTGGAAGCTGCTGTCAGAGTCACTGGGGACTTGGGGATGCATAAAGAGACAGACAAGGCAAAACAAACCGCTCAATCTGCCTCGCAGCCCCAGGAGCTGGAGGTGCTGCGGGAGAGTGCTGCTGAGCTCAGTGCAGGAAGGAGCCAGGATCCCCACGGCAGAGACCGCCCTGGCCATGCCAGGGCACTGCCAGACCAAAGGTGGGCTGGGGCGCATTTCCCTGCCCGGAAAAGATGGCTTTGAAAGCTTGTGTGGGTCATGCTCTCTCCTGTCCTGCTGCAATCTGCAGAGAAGAGCTGGTGCCTCCAGAGCATCTCTCAGTGCCTTTTCCAGCAGACACTGGAGAGGCAGGTCACTTTTTGGAGGTCCTGATGTGTCTCCACTGTCTGTAGAGAGGACAGTCAGCTTCATTTCTGACATCCACGCTAAGGGAGAGGAAACCTCCTTCGTGAAGGAAGTGTAGCAGCACAAAGGACTAATTCATGGCTTGGCTTCATGAACAAAGATCTGGGAAAGGTTTTTCCCACGCTCACTGCAAGCAATGAGTGCACCCTTCGGGCCTGTGTGGTGGATTTTTTAGGTGAGGTGCAGCGTGCACGGAACTGGCTCCACCCTTCACACTTGAGGTTCATCTGCCAGGGCCTAGCGAACTTGGACGGTGACAGTGAAGTCGTCAGGTCGTAGGTTTGGTTAGAGTATCCTTCTCTTAGACGGATGCCTTACAAGGCTCAACGAGCTCCATCTGTCCGGGTTTGGAGTCAGAGTTGTCCTTCTCCTAGGATGGCAGCCCGAAGGCTAGTGAGCCCATCCTGCCCGTGGACACACTTTGTCTGACCCTTCAGCTGAGACCTGTGTGGCTTGGGAGACCCCACCGGAGGCACATGCCACCACCAGCACAGCTCTCAACCTCACAAGGGCACGCAAGCTCCTTCCCCACGGCAAGGGGGTGCCCGTGAAAGAGTCGCTGCTCTACCTCTGGACATCACAGACCCGGGCACCGGGCAGCTGGGGCCTAATTACACTGGAAATGACATGCAAGAAGCCTCAGGCAGCAGGGGAGAGCAGGGACCGAGGAGGTGTTTCCACACCTCTCAGAGAGTCGTGGTGATGACTCGTATTGCTGTGTGACCTGCCTCTGCCTGACTTCATCTGGTTCTCCCCTCTGGGAGAAGTACTGTTCTTCTATTTCTGTTTCTGAAGAATTTCTTCTTCTATTTCTGTTCTTCATGGGATGCACACCTGCAGGATGAGAGCCCCTTCCTCTACCGAGGAACATCCTGCTCCCATTCCTCAGTCCCAACCAACAAAGTCCCTGGGAAATGCAGTGTCCTCCTCTCCGTCCTTCTGGATGCTTTCCCTCCACTTAAACTCAGGTCCTGGTTTTAGGACCCTCCTCTGGACTCAGGGCTGGATGAGGCCAAGGCGATGCCCCACTGGCCTGACCCTGGAGGATTTGCTGTGTAAATCACCAGCGCTTTGGAGCACAGCACAAAACCCAGAGTAGATCTTTTCAAAGGTCCTATGTGAATTAGGGGCTTTAGCAACAGCCAGCTGTGGGCAGTTGTGCAGCTTTTTTTGGATGAATAGTTTATTCACCAGAAAAAAGGAAAAAAAACCCAAACAATCGATATTTTGCTGTGACTGAATCTGTTTTCAAAATTCCATGAACAGAGAAGTTGAATCATTTTAGCACCAGGAAATTCTGAAAAGTGATGAGGTTTTGATTTCCCATTTTAAATCCTGGTGTTTTCAAAATCACTCATATTTGATGAAAAGAAGAGGTAAATACGGGACCTGTTCACAGCAAAAGAAGTGTTTGGTCAACCAGTTTGTCATCCCCTCAGTAATTCTTAATTCCTTTTTCAGTTCAGCTAATGAAGTGAAGAATCAATTACTCTCACAGCTTCCAATCTGCAAAGACATTCAGGTAATCTGGGTCCGGATCCACAGAGGTATTAATGCGCCTGGCGCTGCAGAGAGGCACTTGAAGGAAATCACTGAATGTGTTTTGCAGAGGAATTTACTGTTTTGCATTTTTCCAAAAACGCTCATTAAAAGCCCATGAGCCCCACACTCAGACAAGGGCAAGTCCTTCCAGAGAATGGGACGTACACTCCCAGTTAGACTGAGGAGCTCTGGAAATCTTGTGATGGGCCACAATCTCGATTGTCCCTAATTACATGCAGAAAAAACTCTTGGAAGTGCTGTTTGCTGTAACCAGAAGGGGACCAGTCGAATACAGGCTGGGTGAGAAACTGGCTTTTTGTCCTGTCAGTGCTGTGCTCTCTGCTGCTGCCTTCACACATGGTGCTGCTGCAAACTGGGATGCAGCATTGGGGTACAGACTTCACAGTGGGCTGTCAGGAACCACAGCTTCCTGGAGTAAGAGTGGTTGGAAACTGCCCAGTGGAAAAGGACCTGGGGGTGTTTGTTGCCAGTGGCTGAAGGGGAGCCAGCAGTGTGCCCTGGTGGCCAAGAAGGCCAACGGCATCCTGGCTTATACCAGCACTGGTGTGGCCAGCAGGAGCAGGGCAGGGATCATCTCCCTGTACTGGGGGCTCTGGGAAGGCCACCCCTCGAATACTAGGTTCAGTTTTGGACTCCCACTCCAAGGACATTGAGGGGCTGGAGTGTGTCCAGAGAAGGGCAGTGGAGCTGGGGCAGGGGCTGGAGCACAGTGCGCTGAGGAGCGGCTGAGGGACCTGGGGGGGTTGAGCCTGGAGCAAAGGAGGCTCTGGGGAGACCTTCTGGCTCTGACAACTTCCTGACAGGAGGGTGGAATGAGGTCTTCTCTCCCAAGCAACAAGTGAAAGGATGAGAGAATCCACCCTCAAGTTGTTCCAGGGGAGGTTGAGGTTGGATAATATGAAAAATTTCTTTACAGAGAAAGTGGTAAAGCATTGGCACAGGCTGCCCAGGACAGTGGTGGAGTCCCCATCCCTGGAAGGGTTTAACAGACTTTAACTGCTGGTTTTTAGTTCAGAACTGGTTATGGGCTCCTCTGTTTAGATCTGGAAATGAAGGAAGGTGGAGCTCTTCCTGACACGACACCATCCATTTGACAGCGTCGGGGTAAGGTCTTTGCCGAAAGTCAAATTAAAAAATGTTTATTGGCGAGGCAGATCTTGGGTTCAGCATCATTTCCCTGCTTGTGCATCCAGAGCAGCATTGCTGGAGCCGTCTCCATAAATCAGTGCAGGTACCTGGAGCAAGAGCAGCCGAATGGGAACTGCTTGACTGGAGCACATCTGGGCAGGCCGAGCAGGCAGGTAACACGTGTTTAACCGCAGTGTATAGAAATGCGATCCTGAGGATGCTCTGAATCAGCAAAAAAACAGACGGGGGGTTTGAACTCAGACCCTACTTCTCTAGGCCACCCTCTGACAAGCTCTTCTAGAAGGTTCAGATGCCCTGCAGGGAGCATCACACCGTTGCCCTCAGCCACCCACCAACACTCATGTCCACACCTGAGCAGACCTGAGCCCTTTGCACAATTTTCACACTAGTTTGAAGCCTTGTTGCCCACAGTCTCATGTGCCTGGGTCCTGCTGACTTGCTCTCCTGAGCCCATCCTGCATCTGAGACCTCCTGCAGCACAGATCAGTGGAGGGCAGTTGGCCTGAGGGAATATGGGGTCCCTGCAAAGGCTGGCCTTCCTGACGGATAAATCATAAATGTGTAACTCATAAACCTTTGGGATGCTGAAGTCAGTTTGCAGAAGTCTGGCAAAGAAAATACCTGTCATGGTGTCTACCCCATGGGCAGAAACAGCCCCACTCAGATTCTCGCTACTCTGAAAACCACTGAAAAGAGCTCAACTCTTTTATGGTCCTCAGTAGTTTTAGGAGACACTCTGCAGGTTACCCAAATGCTGCTGCTATACTAGCTGGAGCCTCCGAGAGAGAAAAACCTGCCACCTCTGTCCCTAAAAATCTTGTCCCTGTCCCAGTTCTTAGGGCCCCCAGGGCACGAGGCTTGGCTGGGGCGATGGCTCTCCGCGTGGAGCCTGTCAGGGCTTGTTACAGCCACCAAAAGATCATCGTTGGCTGTGCCCCCAGTGACATTTGTGCCTGTGTGTTGTTTCAGTCTCCTAAATGAAGCTGTAAAGGGGAATGGATGAGGGATGAGAAGGAGATTGCCTCCAGCCTCTGCTCCCTGCCTCTTCCCCAGCGGGCATGATGGATGGCAGGAGCAGGGAGTGGAGGCTGAGTCAGCTCCCAGGTGACCTTCGCAGAATCCCTCCTGGTCCCCGTCTCCCTCGCTGTTGCGCGGGGCTGCTGAACATGGGCAGATTGATGGCAGCTCACGCTCAATTTCTCTGATGCACTTTTGCTGAGAGACACTCGTACATCTTCCCCACGTCGTCTCTCCATATCTGAGGTCAGGCTTTCAACAGGCAAGAAATGTTCCAAAATAAATCACAGCCATCCCTCACCCAGGGCTCTGCCAGCTCTGGGGGAACAGGGTGAGGAGGAAAGTGAGCTGAAGAAATGGTGTGAGTGGACCAGCATGTGCAGACCCACATGTGGGGCCAAGTGCGCTCACTACATGGGCTTTCTGCCTCAGGAGTAAGCCCACAGCAGGCAGCAATGATGCTGTTCCCCAAGGATTTCTCCAGGCTCCCTATGGAAATGGTTCCATCTCTGCATTTTTCACATCTCTCAGCTGGGGACCCAGTTGTGCTGCACATTTTTACACACACTGAACGTATCGGACGGCAGATGGGGTGCACCGAGCAGCACATTGTTCCCCGTGGCAGGAGGAAAAGGTATCTCAAAGCTCCTCCTCTGGGGAGACCTGCAGCAATGCTCATGGGTTTGCCCCACGCCTCCTTCCCTTTCCCATGCCAGGTCTGAATCCGCCCTGGGGTACAGCCCATGTCCCCATGGCTCCAGTTTGGGGAGTTCTTTGATGCTGTTGTGGTGTTGTTCCTAACTCCTGGAGGTGTGCCGGTGTGGAGGGGTGAGGGGAGCACTCCGCCTCCCAGTTCCCTGCTGCCTGCCTGCTGCCTACGGTGTCTGCTGAAGGAGACCAGCATCTCCAGGAGCTGAGGGAGAGGGTGAGATCTCAAACGGTGCAGGAGGATGCATCAATGACCTCATTTAATAGATGGGGAGACTGAAGCACACAGGTAATTTCCCAGGCGCTGAGGCCAGCTCCCAAATCCCTGCCCCATCCTTCCTCCTTGAGCCAAGGTGCTGCTGAGCTTCCCTCCTGACACCTTGGCACAGACATGATGGAGGCTCCTCCAGAGAAATTCGAAGCTTCATGAAGCCTCCACCCTCCATTTTTTGGCCACCCAGAGGCACTGCTGTTGGTGGTATCTCTGCTCCTACACCATGACTGAAGGAGGACATCTCCTGCTCCTTCCCCAGCTGGTCTCTTCCAGCTTGTCCTCTGCTGAAGAGTGCTGAGAGCAATTGCACAGCTGGGGTCCAGGTTCTTGGTTGTCCATGGTCCTAAGGCAAATCGCCTGCTCAAGGGCACAGCAGGAAGCCCAGGCACATGCACGGTGTGGTGTCACCCATGTGTGCTGGGAACTCAGTGCCAGCTTTGCCAGAGCATGCAAAACTCCTGGCTGCCAAACACCATCCCTGCTGCCCTGACTGAAGCCTTCTGCTCCCCTGCCTCGCTGTCCTTGGTGAAACCCCAGTTTTCTCCATCAGGCAGGAGCTCTGGGTGCAGCAGAAGCTCTTGCTGGTAGTAGGGCTCCTGCCTATTATATATGTTGCCCTGGAGCATGGTGCCTGGGACAGCTCTTGCCCCTTGTCCCTGACAAGGGATCAGCCTCCGGCAGTCATTCTTTCAACACTCAGCATCCCAGGCAGTGTAGCCCCCCCTTATCCCAATATATGAACCCCTTTCTCTGGGGATTGCATTTCTGTGCCCCAAAAATGTCTCTCAGAGCTCAGCAGTTCTGCAGCGACGCTGTGAGTCCCCACAGGATTCTGCAGCCCCTCCCTGGACACCTTTGTGCTCAAGGTCCTGAACAGGCTCCAGCAACATCAACCTCCCCCTCCACATCCCCGCTCCCAAAGGAGGGAGGATCCATCCTGCTCTTCCAAAGGACATGATGGAAACCACCCGAAGCTGAGGCCCTTCTGCTGGGAGCAGGAAGCTGCAGTGGGGTGAGTGGGGGATGCCACGGGCTGGTTGCACAGTCCAGCCTCTGTGCCTCCCTGTGAACTGACTCCGGCTTTTCCCAGGGGATCCCACTCCCTTGGTGGTGACACTCTGCTGTTTTGAAAGCCGAGCTACAGAGGCTGGGGAGGAATGAACCTTTTCTTAATGAGTAGCCACATTCTGGCCTTTCTGATGGTGTGCAGCCAAGCTGGAAATAGAGACTGAGGCTGTGCCAAAGACTCTGAACCAGAAAACAAAAGTCAGCTTTGAGCTTTGCAAGCTCTATCATTTTTTCCAGTCATCTCAAAGCTGGGGCTGGATGGGTTTTCTCAGTCCGCCCCCAGCACGACTGTGGGTCCCAGGACATCTGGACTTCTAAAAGTGTAGTTTAGAAAGGCTAAAGTTTACTTCACCGCCTCTTGAACATCTCCCAAGCTGCACAGAAGCTGTTACAGAGGGAATGAGACTGACTCTGTGTCTGCACCGCACTGGAGACACATCCCAGCTGCAGTTCTGGCTCCTCTGCAGAACACAAGTGGCCACTGCAGGTTGTATAGGCTCGGGCTCTTCTGGAGGCTCAGACCACAGTAACCGCGCTTTTGTCACACTTTCCCTCTGCGTGGATCACCAGATACCATCAAAACAATGGCTTACCTGCTCCGGTGGGAATATTGATATTTGTGGTGACCAAGAGAGGTCTGAGCCCCTCTGCAGTGTGTGCTGTGTGACAGAGTGGGAAATAGGTCCTGAATCATACTCTGAGCTGCAGCAGTTGAACTGGCCGGGTGACACGGACACCCAGCTCAGCCCTTGGCATCTGCAGTCAGTGGCAAGGATCTTACTGGGGGACATTGTCTCCAGAACAACAGGGTAATGACTAGATCCCTCTTGTAATATGTTGGAATTCCAGTTCACTTCTATTGCTGCACACAAACACAGGCAAGCCAAGGAGATGCTGAGGAGACATCGGTGCACAATACACTTCTGTGCCTGGAGCTCTTCAGAGAAGGAAGAAAGGTCACTTGGGAGGAGGGAACATCCCTTGCTGCTCTTGAAAATCATCTCTGAGCCTCTGTCAGGGCAATAACTACGTCCTGAGCCAGAGCTGAAATTTTTCCCCACTTTGCTGGCCATCACAAGGCTCCAGAGTAGCTCAGAGCCCTCCCAAACCCATGCAGCAAGTGCTCCCTTTTCACAGGGGAAGGAGCACCAGGCAGTGGAGCTTGTCATTGTCCCCTCACGACAGGACCTTGGGTGCCACAGGGTTGTATTTCTCCTCAGGCAAGATGATGGATTCCCCTGAGCTACTTCTTTGTGAGGAGTCAAAGGGGAGAGACTTGATGAGTTTCTCCTAGGGGAAAGCCAGAGTGAAGCAATGAAGTTCTTCAGGAGCCTGGTGCCGTGCAGGAGCACAAACACCCAGCCAGCTGAGGTGTTGTCGCAAAGGGAGAGGTAAGACTGGAAGCAAGCTGCTCCAAGTTCTTATCTTTGCCTTACCAGTGGGTACATAATTGTATTTTCCCAACTGCAAAACATCAAAATCCCATCCCCCCCCTTCCTCCCGCCCCTACCAGAGCCTCTGTGAGGATTCATTCCTTTCAGCCAGAGTGAAAACATGCCGAGTGCTGTGTAAATCCAAAGTCAAGCCCGACCTCCTGGCTCTGGCCCCCTCACCATGCTGCAGCACACCCTGGGGTGTCTTTCCAGGATGTCGCTGTGCGCAGTCCCCTGACTGTGGCATCGTGAGGATGCATCAGGCACGGCACAGCATGGAACTGGTCCATGGTCAGGGTGAGAAGGAGAGATGGTGGTGATGGTGAGAATGAGGGATGATGCCTTGCATCACG